>NW_020257006.1:0-1030 GCF_003255815.1 Theropithecus gelada
TCACTTTGCCAATTCCACAAGAACTGTCTTTTCGAAGGGCTTCTTGAGGGGAAAGCTGTAACTGTGTGAGATGATTTCACAGAACACTAAGAAGTTTCTGAGAAAGCATCTTTCTCTATGTTAACGGAGGATATTTCCTTTGGCCCTATAGTCTTCAAAGGGATCTGAAATATCTGTTCTCAGATTCCACAGAAATAAGGCTAGCAAAGAGATCCACGAAACAGATATGTAACTCTGTGAGATGAACTAACAGATCACTAAGCAGTTTCTCAGAAAGCTTTTTTCCAATTTTCATCTGAGGATATCTCCTTTTTCACCATAGCCCTCGATGGGCTTCCACATAGCACTTTGCCAATTCCACAAAAACTGTCTTAGCGAAAGGCTTCTTGAGTGAGAAGCGGTAACTCTGTGAGAAGATTTCACAGAACACAAAGAAGTTTCATAGAAAGTTTCTTTCCAGATTTCATCTGAGGATATTTCCTTTTTCAGCATAGCCCTCTAAGGGCTTCCAAATACCACTTTGCCAATTCCACAAGAATTGTGTTAGCGAAAGACTTCTTCAAAGGAAAGCTGTAACTCTATGAGATGATTTCACAGAACACAAAGAAGTTTCTCAGAAAGCTTCTTTCTCCTTGTTATCGGAGGATATTTCCTTTGGCCCTAAAGTCTTCAAAGGGATCCGAAATAACTGTTCTCAGATTCCACAGAAATAAGGCTAGCAAAGAAATCCATGAAACAGAGATGTAACTCTGTGAGATGAATTAAGAGAACACTAAGCAGATTCTCAGAAAGCTTCTTTCCAGATTTCATCTGAGGATATTTCCTTCTTCACCATAGCCCTCTATGGGCTTCCAAATATCACTTTGCCAATTCCACAAGAACTGTCTTAGCCAAAGGCTTCTTGAAGTGAAAGCTGTAAGTCTGTGACGTGATTTCACAGAACGCAAAGAAGTTTCTCAGAAAGCTTCTTCATCCTTGTTATTGGAGGATATTACCTTTGGCCCTATAGTCTTCAGAGGGATCCGAAATA
>NW_020257007.1:0-1030 GCF_003255815.1 Theropithecus gelada
CCCACAGCTCCAGCACCAACAGGAACAAATGTGTGGGTCACTGAGCACTTTTGTACCGACATGCACCGTCGAGCACTTGTATGATGATGGTAGACTTTACAAGTTCTTATAATTTGTATTCATTCATTCATTCATTCATTCATTCATTTTCCAACCTGCTCATTCCAGTTCAGAGTTGTGGGTGGCTGGAGCCTATCCCGGCAGTTCTGGGTACAAGGCAGGACCCATCCTGGACAGGACGTGGTTCCTTCGCAGGGCCAGTCACACACCCACACTCACTCTGGGACCATGGAGATGCGCCAGTTCACCTAATGTGCACGGCTCTGGGATGTGGGAGGAAACGGGGATGGGAGAAAACCCATGCAGAATGTGCTTCTCCACACAGACCGTGGCCCTCACGGGATATCGATTTCTTTTCTCACTGATGTTGTGATGAAACGGTGTTGAATGAAATGATGTTATCTGAGGACTGTGAGGACTCCCCATGCTGATTTTCATAGAAAGTTATAGTACATACTATTTTAAATAGTGTTTGTAATTTGGCCTATGGAAATGTGGGTTCTATCTACCTAAATGAATATTTGGATTTAAAGTATAACAGCAGATTAACTGGATTTGGATTTAAAATATAACAGCAGATTAACTTAATAGCAGATTAACAGCATTATGGTTCCTTCACTTACAGTGTATAATTTAGAATGTGCTACATCCTTAAGAAATGACCATTTTGGATACATTTCTAGAACTTTTGGGTTGAGTGGTATCTGTGTTTTTAAAGCTTTAAATAGATATCACTGGATTCCCCTCCAGAAGGGTGCTACTCAATTTACACTCTTACCAGCAGTTTATAAGACAAGGTCATTCTCTTATTACCACTCTCCAAAACCAGAATATTTTTAAATGTCTCAACTAGTTTCATGGGAAAAATAAGATCTTACTTTAGTTGGGATTTCTTTAATCTGGTGGCATTGAGCCTGCTTTCATATTGAGGCCATTTGTTTTCCTCTGGTGAGAGTCCCTCCCTAGATGT
>NW_020257008.1:0-1030 GCF_003255815.1 Theropithecus gelada
GGACTTCCAGCCCTGCCCTGCACCCAGCACTGATTCCAACCAGGACAGCTCCTTAACAGCTATGCACGCGCAGCAGTGCGCTCCCACCGCAGGGCCTTGCCTCTGCCGCCTCTACTTGGAAAGTTCTCAGTTCCCTCCAGGCTTCTAGAAGCATCCAGGCCAGGGCTCATGGCTGGAAAATTTCCCGAGGCTTAACAACCCAAGCCAGCTTTGCCTCTTCGCTTTATTTTTTGTTAAACTTACGAAAATTGATTGAGAAAGTGTGCAGCTTGAAAGACCTTCACAGATGGAACACACGAGCCCCCAGATCACAAAGCCAACCATGCCCAGCCCCTCCCAGCACCCCCAGCCGTGTGACCAGCTTTCTGAATTCCCACAACACCGTGTGCCTGCCTTTGTATTTTCAACTCATAGATGGTAATCCCCTTCCTGTTTTAAAATAAATGTTTTCTGTTGAAATTATTTTAGAGATACAGAAATATTGAAAAGACACTACAGTGGCCTCCTACACCTTCCATCCAGCTGCCCCTAATTATGGCGTTTTGCAGTACCATGGCACATAAGAAATTTAGGCCGGGTGTGGTGACTGACACGTGTAATCTCAGCAATTTGAGAGGTCAAGGCGGGAGGTTCAGGTTCACTTGAGTCTGGAAGTCTGAGACCAGCCTGGGAAACACAGGTGAACCCTGTCCCTAGAGAAAAGTCAAAGAAATTAGCCAGGCCTGGTGGCGTGTGTCTATGGTCCCACCTAGTGAGGACCTTGAGGCAGGAGGACTGCTGGAGCCCATGACTTCCAGGAAGCAGTGAGCCATGATTGTACCACTGAAGAATAGAAAGGTAAATATTTGAAGTGTTACTTTATGCCACTAGGGAAAGCAAGAAGACTGTTATACCATCAGTATTAAGGTATACAGTTTTCTAAAAATTTATCTCTGTAGTTCAATAAGAAAAAATTCCTGCACATTATATTTGATAGAGCAAATAAAAAATAAAAACATTAAAGGAAATGTCAGTATTAGACTCATGCACT
>NW_020257009.1:0-1030 GCF_003255815.1 Theropithecus gelada
TTCCAAGGGATCCGAAATATCTGTTCTCAGATTCCACAGGAATAAGGCTAGCAAAGAGATCCACGAAATACAGATGTAAATCTGTGAGATGAATTAACAGAACACTAAGCAGTTTCTCAGAAAGCTTCTTTCCAGATTTCATCTGAGAAGATTTCCTTTTTCACCATAGCCCTCTATGGGCTTCCAAATATTACTTTGCCAATTCCACAAGAACTGTCTTAGCCAAAGACTTCTTCAGGGGAAAGCTGTAACTCTGTGAGATGATTTCACAGAACACAAAGAAGTTTTTCAGAAAGCTTCTTTCTCTTTATTATCGGAGGATATTTCCTTTGGCCCTATAGTCTTGAAAGAAAGGGATCCGAAATATCTGTTCTCAGATTCCACAGAAATAGGGCTAGCAAAGAGATCCATGAAATACAGATGTAACTCTGTGAGATAAAGTAACAGAACACTAAGCGGTTTCTCAGAAAGCTTCTTTCCAGATTTCATCTGAGGATATTTCCTTTTTCACCATAGCCCTCTAAGGCATTCCAAATATCACTTTGCCAATTCCACAAGAACTGTCTTAGCGAAAGGCTTCTGGAGTGGAAAGTTGTAACTCTGTGAGATGATTTCACAGAACACAAAGAAGTTTCTGAGAAAGCTTCTTTCTCTTTGTTATCGGAGGATATTTCCTTTGGCCCTATAGTCCTCAAAGAAAGAGATCCGAAATATCTGGTCTTAGATTCCACAGAAATAAGGCTAGGAAAGAGATCCACGAACTACAGATGTAACTCTGTGAGATGAATTAACAGAACACTAAGCAGTTTCTCATAAAGCTTCTTTCCAGATTTCATCTGCGGATATTTCCTTTTTCACCATACTCCTCTAAGGGCTTCCAAATATCACTTTGCCAATTCGAAAAGAACTGTCTTAGCGAAAGGCTTCTTGAGGGGAAAGCTGTAACTCTGTGAGATGGTTTCAGAGAACACAAAGAAATTTCCCAGAAATCTTCTTTCTCTTTGTTATCGGAGGATACTTCCTTTGGCCC
>NW_020257010.1:0-1030 GCF_003255815.1 Theropithecus gelada
TGCTCATCAGTATTTGCAGTCCAAAGCATTCTATCTGGTAAATTTCCCATGGCCCACAGGATAAGCCCTACTCATTTCTACAGTATTAAAAAGTCTACCATAAATTTGCCTTAGCTAAGTATTCATCTCATTCCCAACCTCTGGTATCTCACACTTTTGGTGCTAGCAAAAGTGAACTGCTCAGAAACCCTGAAAAGTTCACTCAAGCGTCTTGTCTTTTGCACTTGCTGCTCTTCCTCCAAACAGGCAATCTCGTTAGACGCTCCTTCTGGCAAACACACCAACTCGTTTTAGACGCTCCTTCTGGCAAACACACCAACTCGTTGCCTGTTCCTTCTGCCAAACATTATTCTTCTGCTTCTTTACCTAGAAAAATTCTTCTCACTCTGTATGTTTACCTTAAATCACACCTGTTTTTCCCCAAAACTTTTATTCCTCATCACATATGTCTGGCACATAATCAATATATAATAAATCATAATTACAAGCTTCCAGTGGGCATCTAGCACACAGTAAGCACCAAAGTAGTAAAATAATAAAAACGACAATGATAATAACAAGCTCCTGTCTATTTTTGTTTGTGTTCTGTAGCATTACAAAAATGGTTAGTATCTAAAAGATATTTGATAGTTATTTGTTAAGTGTACAAGTGAAAACATAGATAGAAATGTGTTCTTTGAAAATTCTGTTGAAAAAGCACAGAAATGGAGACAGCTCTACCATGAGCACCTTAAAGATCAAAACTACATCTGTTCCATCTTTGTCTCCCGCAACTTATGAAACCTAACTTACAGAAGCTCTGTGATAAATAGATAGCTAAAGGTGTCCTCCTACAGTTTGGATTATACAATGTATCAGGTGTCCACAACCCAGTAGCATACTAGCATTTTTGTTATTGTGAAACATTTTTCTTTTTATTATAATCTGCTGAGCCTAGAGTGGGGCAATCTGTATATTTATTACGGTAATCTTTTGGCAAATGATAGCAGAGCATCTTGTTCTAACAAAATTACTGTTATCATGACAATTA
>NW_020257011.1:0-7063 GCF_003255815.1 Theropithecus gelada
TTCAAAACTAGTCGTTCTCATTTTTCTCTAGCAACTGGGAATATTAATAATTGAAGATGTGTTGGTATATAAATAATCATAATAATCACAATAAAGTGGTGTTAATAATTATATCACAAGATATAACAGACATTATAGATATTATAAGATGTCAAAAAAAGTCATAAATTCTTTGACATGATTGACACGTTAAATGCGGCCCCTTGTGCCGCCCTGGGGCGCCTCTCTAGCTGGGTTCTTAGTGGTGTTCGCCCTGCTCCACCTGCTCATCCCGGGTTCCTGAGCCCCGGAGTCGCCCCATGGGAGCGAGGTCCTTTGCCGCGGCCCTAGACAAGGACAATGAGGAGGGGGTGAACTTGCAGTCTCCGCGGAAAGGCTGGACTCTGGGCAGGAGACTTCGCGGACGGGCGCTGCCTCGTCTGCAAGGCTTGATCACTGTCCGGTGCCTGCTGCGCCCTGCGAGCTCCGCGGCCATGGAGCCAGGCCTGCGCTGCAGGCTCTCGGCCCTGCCTGCGGACCCTCTGTCCTTTGTCTTGACCGTGGGACCCGAGCTTCAGCTTTCCCACCGTTCCTGAAATTAGCTGACGACGGGCTGGCATCCGGGACTGGGTCGTGGGCCTTGTGCTCTGGCCGCCGAGTCACCAGCGCCGGGCCTCCCTGCGGTGCTGCTGGCGATGCAGGATGCATGGGCTCGGGCTCTGCTTCGTCGCCTGTCGCTGCGAACCCCGTCACCTTCCATCGCGGCCATCACGCTGCCCGCTAGTCAGCCGTGGTCTGCAGCCTTCCTGGGACCCCTCTGACCCCAAGGAGGCATCACTCACATCCACTTGCGACACCGGGGCCCAGCTGTTGGTGAGCGAGCGCTGGCGCTACCTTTCTTACCCAGGCAAGTGGGGCTCCCCCAACCCAGGGGCCCGCGCAGCCTACACCTCCGCCGGGGCTGCGCTGTGCAAGAGTCTCCAGCCAGCCAGCCCTGGCCCGTGAGGGGGACTTTCCGCTCCCCCAGAAGATCACCCTCAGCAGGGATACACGGCTATGGAGGATGCAGCAGACACCTTCCAAAGTTTGTGGAGACTCTCCTGCCATGCCAAAAGTTTCATCATCAGCTGCGAAGACGACTGGGGTCAGAGACACCTCCGGGATGTGGACCAGCAGTGCCTTTGCTGGGCACCCGCAGTGCTGACCAAGTGCAGCCCCCAATTCGTGTTCCTCCTCCTCCTCCACGTTCCACATCGAAAGTTCTCTCACCATTTCTGAGCAGGAGAAATCAAGAAAGCCATGAGCAAAAAAAAAAAAAAAAAAAAAAAAAAAAAGCAAAACCTTTTGAAAAGCATAAAATGCCCGAAAGCCAATAACCAATTCCTGTCTCTCTAAACCTTCTGCGTTTATTCAATGATGAATGATTTATTTTTTTTACCACTGACAATTCGTAATGATTAGCTTCTCTGGCATTAATGAATAGAAATTGAATCACATGTGGGAGTGCAAATTGTATTATATGAAGTTTTTCATATTTAAAAAAATTGTTCAATTTTTCCCATGGATTAACAATTAATGGGAAATTTTCACAACTGTTGTGTTAATGTCTCCTGAGATAATTAGATGTGAATAATCAGGAGTCCCATCATCAGGACCTCCATGAGCCAATTACCACCGGGGGAGGGGGAGCTTCAGGGCGCCTGCTGGGGTCATCTCACCACTCCCCATCAGATCCGATTCTGGACCCCTCCGGGTGAGAATGGATGGGCTGAGCACATCTACTGAGGCAGGCAGGGCCTCGCTGCAGCCCAGAATGATCCCATGGACCCCAAGGCGTGGTGTCAGCTGAAAGTTCACTGACCTGTGAGCCCTCTGCCTCCCTCCTTTGAAAGAGCAGTGGGCTGCCGTGATTATAAAGCCCAGGGCTCCTGCAAGGCGATCCCGCTTTCCAGCACACGGGTAAAGAGGTCCAGGGGTGATTCCGAGCTGGCGCCAATGTGACCACACGTGGCACTGGCACACCCTAGAGCAGATGCTGTGAACGTGTGTCACCGAGGGCATATGGGGCGATGGCGAAAGAATCTATGATGTTCAGGCACGTACCCTCTGGAAGCGGGGCACAGGAGACCTTTCCATGAATGCCAGGGAAAATCAAAGAACACCTGGGATCTAGTGGCGGGTCAAAAGTTTCAGGGGGTCAGTCAACCCAAGAGCAGAGGAGAGTCTCATTCTCAGGAATGGCACTGGATGTACAGAGGAAATGCCACAGCAGCTGTCCCAGAAGACAAGGACTTGTCTTTCAAAAGAGTAGGGAGGCAGAGGGCTCAGAGGGGTCAGCGAACTTTCAGTTGACAGCACGTCTTGAGGCCCATGGGATGATTGTGGGCTGCAGGGAGGCCCTGCCTGCCTCAATAAATGTGCTCAATCCATGCTTTCTCAGCCAGATGGGTCCAGAATCGGGTCTGAAGCGGGGAGTCCTGAGACCCCAGAGGGAACCTTGAAGCTCCCCGTCCCCCGGTGGAAATGGGCTCAAAAGGAAACAGATTTGGAGAGAGAAGCAATCATGACAGGGATCTCCAGGAAGTGTCTCCCTGATGGACTGGGAATTGATCCTTATGAAAGACATCCAGCCACGGACCACAGTGCCTCCGCCATGGGTTTAAGCTGAGGGGTGCCAAACGGGTGGCTTGGCCAGTGAGGCCAGCGTTACAGTGACTGGGATTGTGGCCATTTCCCATTCCTGGCTTCCTCTTTCAGCCTGTGTCGGTGTATGGCTTCTTTTCTCAGAGAAGAGCCCTGAAAAGATACAAGCCTCTTCTGTGATATGGGCCTCCTCCACTCCTGCAGGACAATGAGCTTCCTGCGGCTTTTGTCCCCGGCTGTAGTGTGTTCCTCTTGATCAATGAAAAGAGGTCGCACGGGATGGGGATGAGATTTCCACTGCTCCGGGAGCCACGCATCTCCTCACGTGGTCGAGGCCTTCACAAACCCAAAGTGGAACAGCCCCGAAAACGGTTGACAAGCGGACACATGACCCAGGCACAGACGCGGAGGGAGGCTCACGAAAGAGGCCGACAGGGAAGAAATCGCTTTTTGCCACACAGGGTACTTTCCTCCAAACACACACACACACACACACACACACGCACACACACACACACACCAGCCGACAGAGAGAAGGCAAGAATCTCACAGAGAGTGAGAGACAGAGAGAGAAGCGAAAAATGGAGACAAAAAAGCACATACACACACAGAGAGTCATACAGCAGTGGCGCAGAAACAAACACCTCCAGGCAGCCGCTGAGGCTACGGGGTTCGGCTGTCGAACAGAAGGCCCCTCGGTTGAGAGAGCAGCCCACGGGCCTGCAGGCCGACCCATCCTCGAGATCACGGGGGCTCGACTTCTGGGGAGACTCACCCGAACAGCGTCCGGGCGGGCCTGAGGCTGGGATAGGGCGCTGCTTCCCCCAGACTCCGCCCGGGCTTTCAACGTCCTACTCAGCCCATTGCCACGACTCCTGGCATCCGGAGAATGTCCTGTCGACCCTGTGGAGAGGTCAGGCTGGAGCCTCGGAGCCCCGCCACCCAAGCACTGCCGCGGAGGGCCCTTGTTTGACAGGCCTCAGGGCGTGGTTTCTCTGACAACCGGGGGGAACCACTGTGACACGGGCACCCGCTCGCCACTTGTGCATGCGCATTGGCTGGGCCGGCCCGCGCTCCGCTGCCGGCAGTAAGGCTGCGTCCCCTTTAAACGACGGTGACCGCCGTACGCCAGGGGCTCTCCTGCTGCAGCCTTTCCAGCTCCTACATCCGGGGTTCAGTAGGGGGCCGCGTGGGAGAGGCAGCCACGGGCGGCCTGCCAGGATCAACCCCCCAGGAGTCCCGTCTTCAGGACCTCTCCTTGAGCCGATTTCCACCGGGGGAGCGGCAGTTTCAGCTTCAGGGCGCCTGCTGGGGTCATCTCATGACTGCACATCAGATCCGATTCTGGACCCCTCCCAGTGAGAATGGATGGACTGAGCACATGGACTGAGGCAGACAGCGCCTGGCTGCAGCCTACAATCATCCCATGGGCCTCAAGGCCTGGAGTCAGCTGCAAGTTCACTGACCCGTGAGCCCTGTGCCTCCCTCCTTTCAAAGAGCGGTGACCTGCCGTGATTCTCAAGGGCCTGGGGCTCCTTCAAGCTGATCCCGCTTTCCAGGACACGTGTCAACAGGTCCAGGGGCGAATCCGAGGTGGAACCAACGCTTGGCACTGGTGTAGCCTAGAGCCAACGGTGTGACCGCGTGTCACTGAGGGCACACGGGGCGATGGCGAATGAAACAATGGTGTCCAGGCATGTGCCCGTTGGAGGGGGGCACAGGTGACCTTTCCATGAATGCCAGGGAAAATCAAAGAATGCCTGGGATCTAGCAGCGGGCCAAAAGTTTCAGGGGGTCAGTCCACGCAGGAGCAGAAGGGAGTCTCATTCTCAAGAATGAGACTGAGTGTGCAGAGGAAATGCGACAGCACCTGTCCCAGAAGACCAGGACTTGTCATTCAAACAAGGAAGAGACAGAGGGCTGAGATGTGTCAGTGAACTTTCAGTTGCCAGCAGGCCTTGAAGCCAGTGGGATGACTGTGGGCTGCAGCCAGACACTGCCTGCCTCAGGAGATGTGCTCAGCCCATGCTTTCACACCAGTAGGGTCCAGAATCGGATCTGAAGCAGAGTACTGAGACGCCAGCAGGCGCCCTGAAGCTCCCCTGCCCCCGTTGGAAATCAGCGCAACCGAAAGCAGGTTTGTAGAGAGAAACAATCAGGACAGGGATCCCCAGGAAGTGTCTCCCAGATGACTGGGAAGTGATCCTTCTGAAAGACATCCAGCCAGACCAGGAAGCATCTAAGCCCCAGAGAAAAAGGGGATCCACAGCCAGAGAGAGGACGGAGCAGAGGCCAGAGCCCAGGCTGGGTACAGCACCGTGCCACTACCACGGGCTGAAAGGGAGGGGTGCCAAACGGGTGGCTTGTCCAGTGAGGCCAGCGTTCCAGCGACTGGGATTGTGGCCATCTCCCATTCCTGGCTTCCTCTTTCAGCCTGGGTCGTGGTGTGGCTTCTTTCCTCAGAGAAGAGCCCTGAAAAGATCCAAGCCTCTTCTGTGATGTGGGCCTCCTCTTCTCTGCAGGACAATGAGCTCCGGTGCGGCTTTTGTCCGTGGCTGGACTGTGTTCATTTCATCTCAGAAAAGAGGCCGCACAGAATGGGGATGAGATTTCAACTACTCCGGGAGCGATGCATCTCCTCACGTGGTAGAAGCCTTCGCATTCCAAAAGTGGAACCGCCCCGAAAACGGATGACAAGTGGACAGATGACCCAGGTAGAGACGCAGAGGGAAGCTCACCAAAGACAGGCCGACATGCAAGACATCGGTTTTTGGCGCATAGGGCACATTACTCCAAACACACACACAAACACACACACACACACACACACCCCAACAGACAGAGAGAGGGCAAGAAACTCACAGAGTGTGACAACAGACAGAGAAGCGTAAACGGGAGACACACAAACACATACACACACAGACAGTCATACAGCAGTGGCGCCGAAACAAACAGCCCCAGGCAGCCGCTAAGGCTACGAGGTTCGGCTCTCGAGCAGAACGACCCTCGGTTAGGAGAGCAGCCCACGGGCCTGCAGGCCGACCCATCCTCCAGATCACGGGGCCTCGACTTCTCGGGAGACTCACCCGAACTGCGTCCGGGCGGGCCTGAGGCTGGGATGCGGCGCTGCTTCCCCGGGACTCCGCCTGTGCTTTTGACATCCTGGTCAGACTTTTGCCCCGACTCCTGGCATCCGGAGACAGTCCTGTCCACCCCGTGAAGAGGTCAGGCTGGAGCCTCGGAGCCCCGCCACCCAAGCACTGCCACGGAGGGCTCCTGTTTGCCAGGCCTCAGGGCGTGGTTTCTCTGACAACCGTGGGAACCACTGTGACAGAAGCCCGCCCCATGCTCTTGCCTCGCGCATGCGCATTGGCTGGGCCTCCCCAGGCTCCTCTGTGGGCAGAGAGGCTGCGTTGCCTTTAAACGATGGCAGTTGCTTGGTGCCAGGGACTCTCCTGCTGCACCCTTGGCAGCGGTTGTATCCGGGATCCGGTAGGGGACCGCGTGGGAGAGGTCCAAACCCATGACCCCCAGGAGTCCTGTCCTTAGGACCTCCTTGAGCCGATTTCCATCGGGGGAGGGGGAGCTACCAGAATCATCTCCCAGGGCCACACCCAAGAATCACCTCCCAGAGTCACTTCCCAGGGCCACTCTCCAAAATGACCTCCAAGAGTCATCTCCCAGAATCAACTTCGAAGGGCCACTTTTCAGAATCACCTCCCGGAACCACCCTCAGAATCACCTCCCAGGGCCACCCCTCCCAGAATCACTTCCCAGGGCCAACCCCCATAATCACCTCCCAGAATCACCCCCCAGAATCACCTCCCAGAACCTCCCCCAAGCATCACCTCTTAAGGCCACCCCCAGAATCACGTCCCAGGGCCACCTTCCTGGGTCATCTCCCAGGATCACCTCCCAGGGCCACCTTCTAGGGCCACCTTCCAGGGCCATCTCTCTAAGCTCTTTCTGGGGCCACCACTGCGCTGTTTTGCCCAGGTTGACAGCTTCTTAAAGACTGTCTTGTTTTGTTCTTGTATTTCTTTACCATCAATTTTTTCTAATTAAAGCCTTGATGTCCCCCTCCTGGAAAATATCTATGCCATTATAATTGTTGTTAAATCAGTATTAAAATGCTACAAAAGGCCCCCTGTTGTTTAGTACTGTTTTAGCTCCACTCAGCTCCTCCCTCAAAATGTTTCCTTTTGCATGGGAATTAAGCAGACACAGAGAGAGCTGGGGAAACCCTCTCTCCTCTTTGCCTCCTTTTGCTACCATGGAGACCACATCTCACCCATCAGCTCTGTGGAGTCCCAGGACAGTCTCTATTCTGGAGCCACAGATATCCAGTGAGGGACGAGGGCCAAGGGGTGCCGGCGGCAAAGGGCAGACTCCCCTCCAGGATGCATGACCCACTGTTTCTCAGTAGAATCCAGACTAGTTT
>NW_020257012.1:0-1030 GCF_003255815.1 Theropithecus gelada
AAATATCTGTTCTCAGATTCCACAGAAATAAGGCTAGCAAAGAGGTCCACGAAATACAGATGTAACTCTGTGAGATGAATTAACAGAGCACTAATCAGTTTTTCAGAAAGCTTCTTTCCAGATTTCCTGTGAGGATATTTCCTTTTTCACCATAGACTTCTATCGGCTTCCAAATATCACTTTGCCAATACCACAACAACTGTCTTAGCGAAAGGCTGCTTGGGGGAAAGCTGTAACTCTGTGAGATGATTTCACGGAACACAAAGAAGTTTCTCAGAAAGCTTCTTTCTCTTTGTTATCGGAGAATATTTCCTTTGGCCCTCTATGGCCGTAGAGTCTTCAAAGGGATCCGAAATATCTGTTCTCAGATTCCACAGAACTAAGGCTAGCATAGAGATCCACGAAATAGAGATGTAACTCTGTGAGATGAATTAGGAGAACACTAATCAGTTTCTCAGAAAGCTTCTTTTCAGATTTCATCTGAGGATATTTCCTTCTTAACCATAGCCCTCTAAGGGCTTCCAAATATCACTTTTACAATTCCACAAGAACTGTCTCAGCGAAAGGCTTCTTCAGGGGAAAGCTGTAACTCTGTGAGATGATTTCACAGAACACAAAGAACTTTCTCAGAAAGCTTCTTTCTCCTTGCTATCGGAGGATATTTCCCTTGGCCCTATATGGCCCTATACTCTTCAAAGGGATCCGAAATATCTGTTCTCAGATTCCACAGAAATAAGGCTAGCAAAGAGATCCCCGAAATGCAGATGCAACTCTGTGAGATGAATTAACAGAACACTAAGCAGTTTCTCAGAAAGCTTCTTTCCAGATTTCATCTGAGGATATTTCCTTTTTCACCATAGCCCTCTATGGGCTTCCAAATATCACTTTGCCAATTCCACAAGAACTGTCTCAGCGAAAGGCTTCTTGAGGGGAAAGCTGTAACTCTGTGAGATGATTTCACAGAACACAAAGATGTTTCTCAGAAAGCTTCTTGCTCTTTGTTATCGGAGGATATTTCCTTTGGCCCTAT
>NW_020257013.1:0-1030 GCF_003255815.1 Theropithecus gelada
TGTTGGAGATTGCTTGAGGTCCACTCCAGACCCTGTTTGCCTGGGTAACAGCAGCAGAGGCTGCAGAAGATAGAATATTTCTGAACAGCAAGTGTACCTGTCTGATTCTTGCTTTGGAAGCTTCCTCTCAGGGGTGTACTCCACCCTGTGAGGTGTGGGGTGTCAGACTGCCCCTAGTGGGGGATGTCTCCCAGTTAGGCTACTCAGGGGTCAGGGATCCGCTTGAGCAGGGAGTCTGTCCCTTCTCAGATCTCAACCTCCATGTTGGGAGATCCCCTGCTCTCTTCAAAGCTGTCAGACAGAGTCGTTTGCGTCTGCAGAGGTGTCTGCTGCTTTGTTATTGTTTTCTGTGCCCTGCCCCCAGAGGTGGAGTCTACAGAGACAGGCAGGTTTCCTTGAGCTGCTATGAGCTCCACCCAGTTCGAGCTTCCCAGCAGCTTTGTTTACCTACTTAAGCCTCAGCAATGGCGGGCGCCCCTCCCCCAGCCTGGCTGCTGCCTTGCCGGTAGATCACAGACTGCTGTAATAGCAATGAGGGAGGCTCCGTGGGTGTGGGACCCTCCCGGCCAGGTGTGGGATATGATCTCCTGGTGTGCCTGTTTGCTCAAAGCGCAGTATTGGGGTGGGAGTTACCCGATTCTCCAGGTGTTGTGTGTCTCAGTTCCCCTGGCTAGGAAAAGGGATTCCCTTCCCCCTTGCGCTTCTCAGGTGAGGCAATGCCTCGCCCTGCTTCAGCTCTCGCTGGTCGGGCTGCAGCAGCTGACCAGTACCGATCGTCCGGCACTCCCCAGTGAGATGAACCCAGTACCTCAGTTGAAAATGCCGAAATCACCGGTCTTCTGTGTCGCTGGCGCTGGGAGTTGAAGACTGGAGCTGCTCCTATTCGGCCATCTTGCTCCGCCCCCCACATTTTCCAAACTTTTATGCTGTGCTTCCTCTTGAATGCTCTGCCACTTAGAAATTTGTTCTGCCAGATATCCTAAATCATCCCTCTATTTCAAAGTTCCACAGATCTCTAGGGCTGGGGCAA
>NW_020257015.1:0-1030 GCF_003255815.1 Theropithecus gelada
GAGATCACACGATTGCACTCCAGCCTGGGGGACAGGAGCGAGACTTTGTCTCAAAAAAAAAGAAACTAAAAGAAACCACCCAGCCCTCTATCAGCCTCCAACCTCAGAGAACACCAGCAGGCATGGTGAGCTGGCTCACGTCCGGGACTCTGTCTCCTTCTCCCCTTCCGCAAAGCTTCCCTCAATCCTCTGCCTTTGGACCCACTCCCATTACCGTCTGGATCAGCAGCTCCAGGTCGCGGGCCTCGAATGTGTGCTGGTTCTGAGGGTCCAGGTGTTCAAACTGTTTCAGGAGATTCAGATGATCCACCTGTACATCTGGAAGAGAAGGAAGAGTCCAACACCTCAGGGCATGTCCTTTTAGAATCTTGGGCCAGACATGCTGTGAAGAAGTCACGAGCGGCGCTAGGGAAGCCCAGAAGACATCTTTAGCCTGGGGCAATCAGGGAGAGCTTCCTGGAGGAGGTGATCCCACGACTGAGTCTGATACTTAGAATAATAACCATAATAAAAACTAACATATACTGCCCTCTTACTAGATGCCAGGCCATGCCCTAAGCACTTTAACTGTATTAATTCATTTACTTTCCACAAAATCCTGACAACATAGGTTCTATGATTATCCCCATTTTATGAGTGTGAAAACTGAGACCCCTTGAGGGGTTGTGATTGGTCTAGGCTACCAGCTAGCAAGTGGCAGAGCAAGGATGGGAACCAGCCACTGAACACCCAAAACCATGACATTCAACCATCTTTTTTTCTTTTCCTTTTTTTTTGGAGACAGGGTTTCACTCTGCAGTGGCAGGATCTCTGCTCACTGCAACCTCCGCCTCCCAGGCTCAAGCAATCCTCCTGCCTCAGTCCTCTGAGTAACTGGGACTACAGGTGCACGCCACCACACCCGGCTAATTTTTGTATTTTTAGTAGAAACAGGGTTTCACCATGTTGGCCAGGCTGGTCTTGAACTCCTGACCTCAGGTGATCCACCCACCCAGCCTCCCAAAGTGTTGTGATTACAGGTGGCAGCCAC
>NW_020257016.1:0-1030 GCF_003255815.1 Theropithecus gelada
AAGATGTCTCCTGAGATTCCTTTAAGGGCTAAGTATCTAAGTCAGGGGGGCGGAGCAAGATGGCCGAATAGGAGCAGCTCCAGTCTTCAACTCCCAGCGCCAGCGACACAGAAGACCGGTGATTTCGGCATTTTCAACTGAGGTACTGGGTTCATCTCACTGGGGAGTGCCGGACGATCGGTACTGGTCAGCTGCTGCAGCCCGACCAGCGAGAGCTGAAGCAGGGCGAGGCATTGCCTCACCTGAGAAGCGCAAGGGGGAAGGGAATCCCTTTTCCTAGCCAGGGGAACTGAGACACACAACACCTGGAGAATCGGGTAACTCCCACCCCAATACTGCGCTTTGAGCAAACAGGCACACCAGGAGATCATATCCCACACCTGGCCGGGAGGGTCCCACACCCACGGAGCCTCCCTCATTGCTATTACAGCAGTCTGTGATCTACCGGCAAGGCAGCAGCGAGGCTGGGGGAGGGGCGCCCGCCATTGCTGAGGCTTAAGTAGGTAAACAAAGCTGCTGGGAAGCTCGAACTGGGTGGAGCTCACAGCAGCTCAAGGAAACCTGCCTGTCTCTGTAGACTCCACCTCTGGGGGCAGGGCACAGAAAACAATAACAAAGCAGCAGACACCTCTGCAGACGCAAACGACTCTGTCTGACAGCTTTGGAGAGAGCAGTGGATCTCCCAACACGGAGGTTGAGATCTGAGAAGGGACAGACTCCCTGCTCAAGCGGGTCCCTGACCCCTGAGTAGCCTAACTGGGAGACATCCCCCACTAGGGGCAGTCTGACACCCCACACCTCACAGGGTGGAGTACACCCCTGAGAGGAAGCTTCCAAAGCAAGAATCAGACAGGTACACTTGCTGTTCAGAAATATTCTATCTTCTGCAGCCTCTGCTGCTGTTACCCAGGCAAACAGGGTCTGGAGTGGACCTCAAGCAATCTCCAACAGACCTACAGCTGAGGGTCCTGACTGTTAGAAGGAAAACTATCAAACAGGAAGGACACCTACACCAAAACCCCATCAGTAC
>NW_020257017.1:0-1030 GCF_003255815.1 Theropithecus gelada
AGAGTTTCTGCCGAGAGATCTGCTGTGAGTCTGATGGGCTTCCCTTTGTGGGTAACCCGACCTTTCTCTCTGGCTGCCCTTAAGATTTTTTCCTTCATTTCAACTTTGGTGAATCTGACAATTATGTGTCTTGGAGTTGCTCTTCTCGAGGAGTATCTTTGTGGCGTTCTCTGTATTTCCTGGATTTGAATGTTGGCCTGCCCTACTAGGTTGGGGAAGTTCTCCTGGATGATATCCTGAAGAGTGTTTTCCAACTTGGTTCCATTTTCCCCCTCACTTTCAGGCACCCCAATCAGACGTAGATTTGGTCTTTTTACATAATCCCATACTTCTTGCAGGCTTTGTTCATTTCTTTCTCTTCTTTTTTCTTTTGGTTTCTCTTCTCGCTTCATTTCATTCATTTGATCCTCAATCGCTGATACTCTTTCTTCCAGTTGATCAAGTCGGTTACTGAAGCTTGTGCATTTGTCACGTATTTCTCGTGTCATGGTTTTCATCTCTTTCATTTCGTTTATGACCTTCTCTGAATTAATTACTCTAGCCGTCAATTCTTCCACTTTTTTTTCAAGATTTTTAGTTTCTTTGTGCTGGGTACGTAATTCCTCCTTTAGCTCTGAGAAATTTGATGGACTGAAGCCTTCTTCTCTCATCTCGTCAAAGTCATTCTCCGTCCAGCTTTGATCCGTTGCTGGCGATGAGCTGCGCTCCTTTGCCGGGGGAGATGTGCTCTTATTTTTTGGATTTCCAGCTTTTCTGCCCTGCTTTTTCCCCATCTTTGTGGTTTTATCTGCCTCTGGTCTTTGATGATGGTGATGTACTGATGGGGTTTTGGTGTAGGTGTCCTTCCTGTCTGATAGTTTTCCTTCTAACAGTCAGGACCCTCAGCTGTAGGTCTGTTGGAGATTGCTTGAGGTCCACTCCAGACCCTGTTTGCCTGGGTATCAGCAGCAGAGGCTGCAGAAGATAGAATATTTCTGAACAGTGAGTGTACCTGTCTGATTCTTGCTTTGGAAGCTTCCTCTCAGGGGTG
>NW_020257018.1:0-1030 GCF_003255815.1 Theropithecus gelada
AGCATTGGTTAGTTCAGCAGCTCAACAATAAATCCAAGGACCTGGGTGTTGGGGCACCTCTTCACACCACCATCCTCATGGGCCAGCTTCTACTTCCTCCTGAATGCTGTGTCTTTCCCTAGTTTTCTCCCTGATTTTAGCTCAAGTGCTGCTTCCTTCCTGGGGCCAGCCTTTCCTGCCTCCCTCTTGGGGCCAGTCCATCTTCCCAGGCTCTTGCAGCACACCTGGGTCTGCTGCACTTCCCCTTATTACACAATTCCGTGAATAATGTCACCTCTTTCTGTTAGACTCAAAGCTCCACTAGGGAAGAAATTCTGTGCATTTTGCTCACTATCGAACCCTGGAGTCGCCCACCCAAATATTTGTCAAATGAAAAAATGGTATCTCTACAGGGCCAAGGAACCCAAGAAACACAAGAAACATGCAAACTACCAAAATACTCTTTACAACTCACTCCCCTCTGGAGAGTTTTCCCTGAGGCACATTCCTGTTGGTTTCTTCCCCTCAAGAAGCATTCTCCTTTCTCCTTCCTATAAAAGCCAATTTTTTCCTCAGATAGCCACACCGTGCCCCATGCAAAGAGATTTGGATTATTCTATCATTTGGACATAGTCTATGCACCCTATGCAGGTCCATAGGGTGCTGGTTGCCCCAGCTGCTGCTGGTGGTCTTCATGTAGCCAAGGTATCGCTAGTACATGTAGAGAAAACAGAGCAACTGGAGAGAAACCGAGGAGGTAAAAGTGGGCAGGGCTTGGTGATGTTTGGGGATATGAGGGATAAGACAGAGGATGGTCTTAGGAAAATCTCCTGTTTTTTTCCTTTTGGATAATGATATAGATGAATAAAAGTTCCAATCACAGGGATAGAAAACACTGAAAAATATGAGATTCATTCAGGCAAGTCTGTCATACACTATTCCATCATCAGTTTCATAAGGGAAAGGGAGTCAGATCTCATCTCCACCTTGTTTGCTTCTATCATACTGTGTTCTACCTTGTTGGATCTAGTTGATAACTAGATGATAGCTT
>NW_020257019.1:0-1030 GCF_003255815.1 Theropithecus gelada
CATCCTATGAACCCTAAGGGATGGACTCCTGGCTGGGCTCCTTTTACATGGCCCCAGCTCCTTTCCCAGCACCAGACCCAGGGTCTTTAGCCACAACCCCTGCTGCCTCCCTGGCCTCACGGTGAGATGCCCATAACGGGGCCCTGCCCATCTTGTCCCCCATTCTCCTAGGGCCACCGCTCCCATTGTTCCCATGCCTTTCCCCCTTTCCCATGGGGACAGTGAGGTCTGTAGCTCTAGGGAAATGAGGGACGACAGTGGCAGGTGGACCCTCAGAGACCCGCTGGAAAACAGCCCTGAGGCTGGGCCAGGCGGCCCCTCACCCTGTAGCCACAACACTTGGATTTCACTGGGGTTGTTTCCAAGTAGACATGGCCAGACCCTCAGGCTGCCCCGCTCCTCTTGTGCTGACTTGGGGACAGAACTGCTGAGAGTCCAGGACGTGACCTAGCCCAGTCTCCATTCCCACCCACTCCCTAGATAGGCCCCGCACCTCTGGCCTAACAGCAACCTGGGGCTGGACCTGCAGGGGAGCGAGGGAGGAGTTCTGACCCTGGAAAGCAGGTTGGCCTGACCCAGCGAGACACTCCTGCCTCAGAAAGGCGTTTCTGAAAGCAAACCCATCCCTGAGCTGAGACAGGTGCTTCAGGGGTGAGGGGAGCACGGAGGACTCACTGCACAATCCCAAAGCGATCAATGTTGTTGTAGATTCCAACAGGCTCAGGCCCAATGTCCTCGGGCAGCCCAGCTAGGTGTCCCTGTAATCCAGAGGGAGGCTTGGTGAGGGGTCCAAGGTAAAGGGTGCAAGGGCCTGGGGGTAGTGGCCACCCGTGCCCACCCTGTGCTCCTAGGGAGCCCAGAACCCTTTGACCAGGGTGCACTGGAAGAGGCCTCCCTCCAAGGAGCAGACCGACCTGTACCTCCTCATAGTTCATGATGATAGTCTCTCGCTTCTGTGCCCACAAACTATCTGCATCCTCTATGATTACCATCCTGTGAGACAAAATCATCTAAAAGTTACCTTGTACTT
>NW_020257021.1:0-1030 GCF_003255815.1 Theropithecus gelada
TGAGATTTGAGGAGCCAGGGACAGAATACTACCATTTAGCTCTGTGTCCCTACCAAAACTCATGTGGAATTGTAATCAGAATGTTAAAGGTGGGGCCTGGTGGAAGGTGATTTAATCGTGGTGGAGAGTGGGGGTTGGAAGGTTGGGGGGTAGGAAGAATGGGGGAATTGTGGTTGGGGTGAGGAGTGAAAATTGGGAGTGGGGGGGCAGATCCTTCACAAATGGTTAAACACCATCTCCTTATTGCTGTGCTTGTGACAGTGAATTCTCTTCATGATTTTAGAGCTCTGAGATTGAATGAATAGTGGCCTCCTGGGTTTTGGACTTGTTTTGCACCTGTGGTCCAATTTGTGTTGTTTTCTTGGGAAATTTCTTCCCTTTGGATTGAAAAAGCTTACCCAATGCCTGTACCATTATTGTACCTTGAAAGAAAGGAACATCCTTTTAAATTCAGGGACTCATAGGCAAAAGGGACTGTAGACTTATCTCAGATGAGATGTTGAATTTTTTTTACGTTTGAGTTAATGTTGGAATGCGTTAAGACTTTTGGAAACTTTTGAAAAGGCATGAATATATTTTGCTTTGTGAGAAGGATGTGACCCTGCAGGGGATCGGGGTCTGAATAATATGATTTGGCTGTGTTTCTTTACCAGAACTCATGTGAATTGTAATCCTTAATTTTGGAGGTGTGGCCTGGCGGGAGGTGATTTAATCATGGATGGGAGAGGTGTAAGAGTTGGAGGAAAAGAGGGGGGGCGGGGAGGGTGGGGAGTAGGTTGTTTGTAGGGTGGTGAGAGGGGGGTGGGTAGTAGGAAGGGGGAGTAGTCTGCTGTAGAGACAGAGGCTCATGGAAAGCCTCTACTAGGGCAGTGCACCTGTGGCTTTGCAGGGTGTAGCCCTATGGCTGCTCTCATGGGCTGGGCTAGTGTTGAGTGCCTGTAGCTTTTCCAACTGAGAGTGCAAGCTGTTGGTGGGTCTCTGAATCTGCAGTCTGGAGGATGGTGGCCTCCTGTGCTGGGGTTCCAAGCCC
>NW_020257022.1:0-7062 GCF_003255815.1 Theropithecus gelada
AAGCTACCAATGAGTTTCTTCACAGAATTGGAAAAAACTGCTTTAAAATTCACATGGAACCAAAAAGGAGCCCACATTGCCAAGACAATCCTAAGTCAAAAGAACAAAGCTGGAGGCCTCATGCTACCTGAATTCAAACTATACTACAAGGCTACAGTAACCAAAACAGCATGGTACTGGTACCAAAACAGAGATATAGACCAATGGAACAGAACAGAGTCCTCAGAAATAATACCACACATCTACAGCCATCTGATCTTTGAAAAACCTGGCAAAAACAAGAAATGGGGAAAGGATTCCCTATTTAATAAATGGTGCTGGGAAAATAGGTTAGCCATAAGTAGAAAGCTGAAACTGGATCCTTTCCTTACTCCTTATACGAAAATTAATTCAGGATGGATTAGAGACTTAAATGTTAGACCTAATACCATAAAAACCCTAGAAGAAAACCTAGGTAATACTATTCAGGACATAGGCATGGGCAAGGACTTCATGTATAAAACACCAAAAGCAATGGCAACAAAAGCCAAAATTGACAAATGGGATCTAATTAAACTAAAAAGCTTCTGCACAGCAAAAGAACTACCATCAGAATGAACAGGCAACCTACAGAATGGGAGAAAATTTTTGCAATCTACTCATCTGACAAAGGGCTAATATCCAGAACCTACAAAGAACCCAAACAAATTCACAAAAAAATAAAAAAAACAAACCAATAACCCCATCAAAAAGTGGGCAAAGGATATGAACAGACGTTTCTGAAAAGAAGACATGCATACAGCCAACAGACACATGAAAAAATGCTCATCATCACTGGCCATCAGAGAAATGCAAATCAAAACCACAATGAGATACCATCTCACACCAGTTAGAATGGTAATCATTAAAAAGTCAGGAAACAACAGGTGCTGGAAAGGATGTAGAGAAATAGGAACACTTTTACACTGTTGGTGGGATTGTAAACTAGTTCAACCATTATGGAAAACAGTATGGCGATTCCTCAAGGATCTAGATCTAGAAGTACCATATGACCCAGCCATCCCATTACTGGGTATATACCCAAAGGATTATAAATCATGCTGCTATGAAGACACATGCACATGTATGTTTATTGCGGCACTATTCACAATAGCAAAGACTTGGAATCAACCCAAATGTCCATCAGTGACAGACTGGATTAAGAAAATGTGGCACATATACACCATGGTATATGCAGCCATAAAAAGGATGAGTTTGTGTCCTTTGTAGGGACATGGATACAGCTGGAAACCATCATTCTCAGCAAATTATCACAAGAACAGAAAACCAAACACGGCATGTTCTCACTCATAGGTGGGAACTGAACAATGAGATCACTTGGACTCGGGAAGGGGAACATCACACCATGGGGCCTATCACGGGGAAGGGGGAGGGGGGAGGGATTGCATTGGGAGTTATTCCTGAGGTAAATGACGAGTTGATGGGTGCTGACGAGTTGATGGGTGCAGCACACCAACATGGCACAAGTATACATATGTAACAAACCTGCACGTTATGCACATGTACCCTAGAACTTAAAGTATATTAAGAATAAAAAAAAAAAGCTGGAAAAAAAAGCTTATTTTGTATAAACAACATAAAAGAATTATACACAAACTTTCTGTGTCACCATGTGAAAAGTTTTGCAATAGAAGTTTTCCATGTCAGCCTGTCTCCCTCTCACCTATGCCAGAGGCTGAATGGTCCTCTAAACAACGGCAGTAATACCTTCTCATGAGTGTTAGAATTGGATACCCAAATTTCTTTTATTGGCACTCATAGTGGGATTCACTGCCTGCCTATTTCTCTGGGTTTGGCGATAAGTTTGGATTGTGAGCCAGCCTTTTTATTTTAGCGTCATCCCAAGACAGTGCCTTTCTGGTTTCTTCTCTCACAGACAAATTCCTGAGCTACCATCACTCTTGTAAGACATAGGCTTCTAGAATGCTGAGCCCTGGATGGTGCCTAATGCCCCAAGCTTTTGCTCATGGCAAAAACAAACAAACAAACAAAAACCTCAAACAAAAGCATTGAAAAATAAAAATATTTCTACTTGCATAGTTTTTCAAGTTACTCCAGATTTCAAGAGATCTGGGCTCCCTGAATTAAACAAGGTGAAAGTTGGTTTGTTCATGGCAGAAAATCAGGTACTTCTTCACTTGATTGTCATATAAGTAAATAAAGGTTCCCATATATATGTAGAATATATTGTAAAAGTTAAGGATAAAATTATTTTGGTTAAAGAATTAACAACTTAAGGGAAAGGGCTGAAGTCTTCATTTATTTGGAGGAATAGTACAAGGCAGGGTGTTATTATCTTTTGGAAAACTTTATTAGAAAGCAGAGAGGATGTTTTTTCCCCTTTGACTAAAGTTTGAATGGCAGCAGGTCAAGGTGCCAATTTTACTTTCTTGTTTGTCTTGGAGAAGAGCTGGACTAACGCATGCAGAGTGGCTATGGGAGGACAGAGGACAAATAAACTACACTAAATGTTTTTGTTAATCTACAACATACCAAAAAAGAAGCAACCACACCTCTAAACTGCACATACCAGTAAGGATTTATCTGATATGTCTTTTGGTCCTCTGACGGTCAGCTGATTGGAGAAGTTCTCCATGTATTTCTCATGATCATTTTGAGACAGGCTTAGACAGGTTCTTCTCATAGGGATGTCATGAGTTTGTTTAAAAGGGTTTGGAACTGGCACATTATTACCTCTGCTTCTGTGCTATTGGCCACAGCAAGGCACAAGGGTGGGAAAGTCTACTTTGGTCATGATGAAGCCATGGCAAAAATGTATAGGCAGAGAGTGGTGAGCAAATGCAATCTATCACACTGGGGAAAGGGTAGACCTCTTTAGAAAGGAATAAATGAATTGATCCTAGGAAGATGAGAAAAGAATAAGTTTTGAGGTTTGGAATGGCATTCCAGTAGAAGAAATGAGTGTAGGAAGGCAGTGATACATTAAACAGCATGATGTGTTTGGGAAAATCGAGATAACGATTGAGATGCAAGGGATGTGGGATTGTAGATGTGAGTCTAGAGGTAGAATAAAGCCAGACCATGAAGGGCCTGTGTACAAAGCAAAGAAGCTTAAATAACTCTAGAGCTATGGAAAAGCCATTTAAGAGTCTCAAACAGGCCTTTGATAAAGGTGATTATGGGAGGACTATGTAAGAAAAATTGGCATGGCCCAGCAAGGAGTCAGGGAGATCAGTAGAGAGAGCAGAGAGGCTGTTGAAGGAGGTGTCATTCACTCTTGAATTAAGGCAATGGAGGTGGGGATGATGAGGAGCGAGGGGCTATAAACAAGGAAGAGTCTGCAAGACTTGATAATCCAGTGTTGGAGCCATGAAAAAAGTTCTTGCTTCTCAAACTTGCTACTCAAAGTGTCATTCATAGATTAGCAGCATCAACTTCACCTGAGGAGTTAATTTTCTGAATTGGACAGTGTGGGGAAGGCATAAGGGTAGACACTTAGTTCAGTTTGGGGTCTGTTGAGTTTAGGTCTCCAGGGTTTGTTCAGGTGGAAATGTCTAATCTATAGTTCTGGGCCTTAGGATAAAGGTCTGGGACTTGAATCTATGGATCTGGATGAGGCTACCCAAGGAAAGGGATTTGAACCCTAATAGTTGAGTATTAAAGACAGATCCTAGATGCAAAGGATAAGATAAAGAATAAGGAGAAGGATCAGCTGACAGGTTAAGTGGAAAACCAGAAAGGTGATGTCATGAAAACTTAAGGAGGAAAGGTGATCAGCAGGGTACAAGGCCATGGAGAGGTTAAGTGAGAGTTTAATGAAAGAGTGTATTGTACTTGGGAACCAGCAGGTTATTGGTGACATTGGTAAAGCTAATTCTGGTGGAATGACGGATCTAAGTGGCTCAGCCAGGATCACACATAGTATTTAAATGACTAATTTGGGACTCGGACCAGGGATTCTGACTCCAAGTCAGTTTTCATCTGGTGTATCCCAGCTACTGATGTATTTCTAAAGATAAATTAATGGACTGACATCTTAGCCACCAAAACCTCTGTGGGAAGGAGGCAGGTAAAGACGCATGAATGACTGGTTTATATATTTTTTAAAAATCTGGTAAGTTCATTTAGTCAAAGCTCTTGGACATCCCAGAATAACCCTTAGTTGAGCAGATTCATTTGGGCTCTTGGACCTGCAAAGCTGAAGACTCCCTTCAGCCTAGAGCCCTGGGGTCTCCAGCAGCCGGCAAGATGCTCCATGACACTGTTACTCTGTAATTTCCTTGAAGTCACACAGACTTCAAAGGACTCTGGGGCCTTTCTTTTTTCTCTACATTACTGGAGGTTTTGGATAGTAGGTCAGGGAAGACGGGAATACACAATATTGGCCCTTAGCTTTTCCACTCTTCCTTTGCAAAAGTTCTTCCTTTTTTTTCATGTGGGCAATAAATCCTATAACTAGTAAAAGGTCAAATCATTATAACCTAAAGATCCACGAAAAATTTCCTCCTCTTCCTTCCAGTTAAAATACTGACACACAAAAATAAACTATCTGTCCAACATTGTGGTTTCAAGCATTTTTCCAGGCAAAATAGGCAAGGAAAAAGAATGTAAAGAATTTTAACTGGTATGCATTCTTGGGAGGTGAAACAGGACTTAATGATTTCCAGTTTATGGGGACTGTTCAGCCTGAAAGATGAATTTGAGCTCTAACCCTCCACTCCCATTGCCACTCCCACACACGTATATCTTTTTATTTTCACAGACTTTCAGTTTCTTGGATTACTGAAATGTTGCATTACTAAAGATGATTTTGAAGTTGGTTTTCTTTTATTTTTCTATTTATACAGACATAATTATTTTACATTTTCTTTTTCGAGAGAAACCTCATTTTTTCCTTTTACTGACTGCATTAGTTAAAACATGTAGAATAAATTTAAGTTAGGGTAATGATAACAGATATGTTTTATTTTTTATTACTTACATATGACTTTCTTGTGTCAATGTTAGGTATTAATTACAGTTATTTCAGATAGACGTGTAAGCATGCTTCTATTCTTGTTTACTTGTGGGGGTCATCCATCTATTTTTTTCTGCTAGAGATAGATACTGAGTGCTTTTGGGGTTAGTATTTTTTTCACTATTATTATTGGTGTGATATGTCACTTTGCGAGATTTATTCAAATTGAACAATCTTTATATTCCTGGAGTAATTTCTACTTATTCATGAGCTTTCATTTTTGTAATATAATGTGGTAGGGCATTGCGGAGTAGTTAGGAGAATGTATTCTGAAGACAGATTACCTGAATTTAAGTCCCAATTCTACTGTTTACTAGTTGTATAACTTAGGCAAGTTTCTCGACCTCTCTCTACCTCAGTTTTCACATCTGTATAGTGGGGCTATTCACTTCTACCATCCAGCATTGTTGCAAGGATACAATAGATTACAGAAGTTAAGTATTGGTGTGATGCCTGGGGTGATGGGGTGGTGATGGGCTCACAGAAGTGGGATTTCTTTTTGGGGTGATGAAAATATTCCAGAATTGATTGTGGTGATTAATGTACAACTCTGTGAATATGCTAAAAGCCATTGAATTGTACAATTAAAAATGGTTGCATTGTATTTTATGTTGATGTCCAATAAATATTAGCTAAGAATATTAATATTGATAATATTTAATGTTGTGATTGAGAGCTTGGGTTTTTTAAAATTTATTTTTTATTATTATACTTTGAGTTCTAGGGTACACGTGCATAATGTGCAGGTTTGTTACATATGTATACTTGTGCCATGTTGGTGTGCTGCAGCCATCAACTCATCAGCACCCATCAACTCGTCATTTACATCAGGTATAACTCCCAATGCAATCCCTCCCCCCCCACCACCATGATAGGCCCTGGTGTGTGATGTTCCCCTTCCCGAGTCTAAGTGATCTCATTGTTCAGTTCCCACCTATGAGTGAGAACATGTGGTGTTTGGTTTTGTGTTCTTGTGATACTTTGCTAAGAATGATGGTTTCCAGCTGCATCCATGTCCCTACAAAGGACACAAACTCATCCTTTTTTATGGCTGCATAGTATTCCATGGTGTATATGTGCCACATTTTCTTAATCCAGTCTGTCACTGATGGACATCTGGGTTGATTCCAAGTCTTTGCTATTGTGAATAGTGCCGCAATAAACATACGTGTGTATGTGTCTTTATAGCAGCATGATTTATAATCCTTTGGGTATATACCCAGTAATGGGATGGCTGGGTCATATGGTACATCTAGTTCTAGATCCTTGAGGAATTGCCATACTGTTTTCCATAATGGTTGAACTAGTTTACAATCCCACCAACAGTGTAAAAGTGTTCCTGTTTCTCCACATCCTCTCCAGCACCTGTTGTTTCCTGACTTTTTAATGATTACCATTCTAACTGGTGTGAGATGGTATCTCATTGTGGTTTTGATTTGCATTTCTCTGATGGCCAGTGATGATGAGCATTTTTTCATGTGTCTGTTGGCTGTATGAATGTCTTCTTTTGAGAAATGTCTGTTCATATCCTTTGCCCACTTTTTGATGGGGTTGTTTGTTTTTTTCTTGTAAATTTGTTTGAGTTCTTTGTAGGTTCTGGATATTAGCCCTTTGTCAGATGAGTAGATTGCAAAAATTTTCTCCCATTCTGTAGGTTGCCTGTTCACTCTGATGGTAGTTTCTTTTGCTGTGCAGAAGCTCTTTAGTTTAATGAGATCCCATTTGTCAATTTTGGCTTTTGTTGCCATTGCTTTTGGTGTTTTAGACATGAAGTCTTTGCCCATGCCTATGTCCTGAATGGTACTACCTAGGTTTTCCTCTAGGATTTTTATGGTATCAGGTCTAACATTTAAGTCTCTAATCCATCTTGAATTAATTTTTGTATAAGGAGTAAGGAAAGGATCCAGTTTCAGCTTTCTACTTATGGCTAGCCAATTTTCCCAGCACCATTTATTAAATAGGGAATCCTTTCCCCATTTCTTGTTTTTCTCAGGTTTGTCAAAGATCAGATGGCTGTAGATGTGTGGTATTATTTCTGAGGACTC
>NW_020257023.1:0-1030 GCF_003255815.1 Theropithecus gelada
ATTGCTGCTGTAACAAACAGCAAAGTGCCTTAAAAAATCACAGTTTATTGATTCTTCCTATCCATGAGCATGGTATGTTCTTCCATTTGTTTGTGTCCTCTTTTATTTCACTGAGCAGTGGTTTGTAGTTCTCCTTGAAGAGGTCCTTTACATCCCTTGTAAGTTGGATTCCTAGGTATTTTATTCTCTTTGAAGCACTTGTGAATGGAAGTTCATTCATGATTTGGCTCTCTGTTTGTCTGTTACTGGTGTATAAGAATGCTTGTGATTTTTGCACATTAATTTTGAATCCTGAGACTTTGCTGAGGTTGCTTATCAGCTTAAGGAGATTTTGGGCTGAGACAATGGGGTTTTCTAAATATACAATCATGTCATCTGCAAACAGGGACAATTTAACTTCTTATTTTCCTAACTGAATACCCTTGATTTCTTTCTCTTGCCTGATTGCCCTAGCCAGAACTTCCAACACTGTGTTGAATAGGAGTGGTGAGAGAGGGCATCCCTGTCTTGTGCCAGTTATCAAAGGGAATTTTTCCAGTTTTTGCCCATTCAGTATGATATTGGCTGTGGGTTTGTCATAAATAGCTCTTATTATTTTGAGATACGTTCCATCAATACCGAATTTTTTGAGAATTTTTAGCATGAAGGGCTGTTGAATTTTGTCAAAGGCCTTTTCTGCATCTATTGAGATAATCATGTGGTTTTTGTCTTTGGTTCTGTTTATATGCTGGATTACGTTTATTGATTTGCATATGTTGAACCAGCCTTGCATCCCAGGGATGAAGCCCACTTGATCATGGTGGATAAGCTTTTTGATGTGCTGCTGGATCCGGTTTGCCAGTATTTTATTGAGGATTTTTGCATCGATGTTCATCAGGGATATTGGTCTAAAATTCTCTTTTTTTGTTGTGTCTCTGCCAGGCTTTGGTATCAGGATGATGTTGGCCTCATAAAATGAGTTAGGGAGGAGTCCCTCTTTTTCTATTGATTGGAATAGTTTCAGAAGGAATGGTACCAGCTCCTCCTTGTA
>NW_020257024.1:0-1030 GCF_003255815.1 Theropithecus gelada
TAGTAGAGACGGGGTTTCTCCATGTTGGCCAGGCTGGTCTGGAACTCTTGACCTCAAGTGATCCACCCGCCTCGGCCTCCCAAAGTGAGGAGATTACAGGCGTGAGCCACTGCACCCAGCGTGCAATCATTTCTTATTTTTTAAATTATACTTTAAGTTCTGGCATACATGTGTAGAACGTGCAGGTTTGTTACATAGGTATACATGCGCTATGTATAGGTTTGCTGCACCCATCAACCCATCATCTAGGTTTTAAACCCCACAGGCATTAGGTATTTGTCCTAATGCTCTCCCTCCCCTAGCCCCCACACCCCCAACAGGCCCTGGTGTGTGACTTTCCCCTCCCTGTGTCCATGTGTTCTCATTGTTCAACTCCCACTGATGAGTGAGAACATGTGGTGTTTGGTTTTCTGTTCCTGTGTCAGTTTGCTGAGAATGATGGTTTCCAGCTTCATCCATGTCCCTGCAAAACACATGAAGTCATCCTTTTTCATGGCTGCATAGTATTCCACGGTGTCTATGTGCCACATTTTCTTCATCCAGTCTATCACTGATGGACATTTGGGTTGGTTCCAAGTCTGGGTTTTAGGCCCCACATGTGTTAAGCCCCACATGCATGTGTCCTAGTGCTCTCCTTCCCCTAACCCCCACCCGCTGGCAGGCCCCAGTGTGTGATGTTCCCCTCCCTGTGTCCATGTGTTCTCATTGTTCAACTCCCACTTATGAGTGAGAACATGTGGTGTTTGGTTTTCTGTTCCTGTGTGAGATTGCTGAGAATTATAGTTTCCAGCTTCACCCATGTCCCTGCAAAGGACATGAACTCATCCTTTTTCATGGCTGCATAGTATTCCATGGTGTCTATGTGCCACATTTTCTTCATCCAGTCTCATTGATGGGCATTTGGGTTGGTTCCAAGTCTGGGTTTTAGGCCCCACATGCGTTAGGTATGTGTCCTAATGCTCTCCCTCCCCTAGTCCCCACCTGCCAACAGGCCCCAGTGTGTGATGTTCCCCTCCCTGTGTCCATGTGT
>NW_020257025.1:0-1030 GCF_003255815.1 Theropithecus gelada
AATGTTTTACCACATTTCTTACATTCAAGGGGCTTTATTTATTTATTATTTTTGAGATGGAGTCTCACTCTGTCGCCAGGCTGGAGTGGAGTGGCACAATCTCGGCTCCCTGCAACCTCCGCCTCCTGGGTTCAAGTGATTCTCCTGCCTCAGCCTCCTGAGTAGCTGGGATTACAAGCATATGCTACTACACCAGCTATTTTTGTATTTTTAGTAGACGAGGTTTCACCATGTTGGCCAGGATGGTCTCGATCTCCTGACTTCATGATCCGCACGCACAGGGCTTCTCCCCAACCCCCCGTGGCCTTTTATGTCCTTGAAAAAGAACTAAGACAACTGAAATGTGCCACCATGCCCAGCTAATTATTTTCTTTGTTTTTGTTTTGAGACGGAGTCTGCCTCTGTCGCCCAAGCTGGAGCGCAGTGGTGCGATCTCGGCTCACTGCAAGCTCCGCCTCCCGGGTTCACGCCATTCTCCTGCCTCAGCCTCCTGAGTAGCTGGCGTGAGCCACCGGGCCCGGCATTATTTTATTTTTTGTAGAGACGGTTTCACCACGATGCCCAGGTTGTTTCACATTGTTTTAATCCAGGCTGGTTATGAACTCCTGGGCTCAAGCAATACACACACCTTGGCCTCCCAAAGTGCTGGGATTACAGGCTGAGTCACTACACCCACCCTCTATATCATGACTTCTTTAGTGGCGCATAAGGTAACTGGAACGAGTGTAGGCTTTATCGCATCTCTTACATTCATAGCGTTTTTCTCCAGTATGAATTCTTTCGTGGAGGTGAAGGGAACTGAAGCAACTGAAGGCTTGGTCACACTGTTTACATTCATAGGGTTTCTCTCCAGTGTGAGTACTTCTATGGTTACAAAGGGAATTCAAACGACTAAAGGCTTTGCCACATTGTTTGCATTCATAGGGTCTCTCTCCAGTATGAATGCTTCCATGGTCATGAAGGGAAGTGGAACAGCTGAAGGCTTTATCACATTTGGTACATCTCTCTCCAGTGTGAGTCCTTTCATGCA
>NW_020257026.1:0-1029 GCF_003255815.1 Theropithecus gelada
AAGAGAATAAAATACCTAGGAATCCAACTTACAAGGGATGTAAAGGAGAACTACAAACCACTGCTCAGTGAAATAAAAGAGGATACAAACAAATGGAAGAACATATCATGCTCATGGATAGGAAGAATCAATATCGTGAAAATGGTCATGCTGCCCAAGGTAATTTATAGATTCAATGCCATTCCTGTCAAGCTACCAATGACTTTCTTCACAGAATTGGAAAAAACTGCTTTAAAGTTCATATGGAACCAAAAAAGAGTCCGCATTGCCAAGACAATCCTAAGTCAAAAGAACAAAGCTGGAGGCATCACACTACCTGACTTCAAACTATACTACAAGGCTACAGTAACCAAAACAGCATGGTACTGGTACCAAAACAGAGATAGAGACCAATGGAACAGAACAGAGCCCTCAGAAATAATACCACACATCTACAGCCATCTGATCTTTGAAAAACCTGAGAAAAACAAGAAATGGGGAAAGGATTCCCTATTTAATAAATGGTGCTGGGAAAATTGGCTAGCCATAAGTAGAAAGCAGAAATTGGATCCTTTCCTTACTCCTTATACAAAAATTAATTCAAGATGGATTAGAGACTTAAATGTTAGACCTAAAACCATAAAAACCCTAGAAGAAAACCTAGGTAATACCATTCAGGACATAGGCATGGGCAAGGACTTCATGTCTAAAACACCAAAAGCAACAGCAACAAAAGCCAAAATTGACAAATGGGATCTAATTAAACTAAAGAGCTTCTGCACAGCAAAAGAAACTACCATCAGAGTGAATAGGCAACCTACAGAATGGGAGAAAACTTTTGCAATCTACTCATCTGACAAAGGGCTAATATCCAGAACCTACAAAGAACTCAAACAAATTTACAAGAAAAAAAACAAACAACCCCATCAAAAAGTGGGCAAAGGATATGAACAGACATTTCTCAAAAGAAGACATGCATACAGCCAACAGATACATGAAAAAAATGCTCATCATCACTGGCCATCAGAGAAATGCAAATCAAAACCACAA
>NW_020257027.1:0-1029 GCF_003255815.1 Theropithecus gelada
AAGCAGTTCCTCAGAAAGCTTCTTTCCTGATTTCATCTGAGGATATTTCCTTTTTCCACTTAGCCCTCTATTTGCTTCCAAATATCAGGTTGCCAATTCCACAAGAACTGTCTTAGCGAAAGGCTGCTTGAGGGGAAATCTGTAACTCTGTGAGATGATTTCACAGAACACAAAGGAGTTTCTCAGAAAGCTTCCTTATCTTTGATATCGGAGGATATTTCCTTTTGCCCTATAGTCTTCTAAGGGATCCGAAATATCTGTTCTCAGATTTCACAGAAATGAAGCTAGCAAAGACATCCACGAAATACAGAGGTAACTCTGTGAGTGGAAGTAACACATCACAGAGCAGTTTCTCAGAAAGATTCTTTTCAGATTTCATCTGAGGATATTTCCTTTTTCACCGTAGCCCTCTATGGGCTTCTAAATATCACTTTGCCAATAGCACAAGAACTATCTCAGCGAAAGGCTTATTGAGGGGAAAGCTGCAACTCTGTGAGATGATTTCACAGAACACAAAGAAATTTCTCAGAAAGTTCTTTCTCTTTGTTATCGGAGGATATTTCCTTTGGCCCTATAGTCTTATAAGGGATCCGAAATATCTCTTCTCAGATTCCACGGAAATAAGGCTAGCAAAGAGATCCACGAAATACAGATGTAACTCTTTGAGATGAATTCACAGAACACTAAGCAGTTTCTCAGGAAGCTTCTTTCCATATTTCATCTAAGGATATTTCCTTTTTCACCATAGCCCTCTATGGGTTTCCAAATATCACTTTGCCAATTCCAAAGAACTGTCTTAGCGAAAGGCTTCTTGAGGGGAAAGCTGTAACTCTGTGAGATGATTTCACAGAACACAAAGAAGTTTCTCAGAAAGCTTCTTTCTCTTTGTTATCGGAGGATATTTCCTTAGCCCCTATAGTCTTCAAAGGGATTCGAAATATCTGTTCTCAGATACCACAGAAATAAGGCTAGCAAAGAGATACAAGAAATACAGAGGTAACTCTGTGAGTGGAAGTCACACATCACAGA
>NW_020257028.1:0-1029 GCF_003255815.1 Theropithecus gelada
TCATCTCACAGAGTTACAGCTTTCCGCTCAAGAAGCCTTTTGCTAAGACAGTTCTTGGGGAATTGGCAAAGTGATATTTGGAAGCCCACAGAGGGCTATGGTGAAAAAGGAAATATCCTCAGATGAAATCTGGAAAGAAGCTTTCTGAGAAACTGCTGAGTGTTCAGTTATTTTATCTCACAGAGTTATATCTATATTTCGTGGATCTCTTTGCTAGCCTTATTTCTGTGGAATCTGAGAACAGATATTTCGGATTCCTTTGAAGACTATAGGGCCAAAGGAAATATCCTCCGAAAACAAAGAGAAAGAAGCTTTCTGAGAAACTTCTTTGTGTTCTGTGAAATCATCTCACAGAGTTACAGCTTTGGGCTCAAGAAGCTTTTCGCTAAGACAGTTCTTGTGGAATTGGCAAAGTGATATTTGGAAGCCCATAGAGGGCTATGGTGAAACAGGAAATATCCTCAGATGAAACCTGGAAAGAAGCTTTCTGAGAAACTGCTGAGTGTTCTGTTAATTCATCTCACAGAGTTACATCTGTATTTCGTGGATCTCTTTGCTAGCCTTATTTCTGTGGAATCTGAGAACAGATATTTCGGATCCCTTTGAAGGCTATAGGGCCAAAGGAAATATCCTCCGATAACAAAGAGAAAGAAGCTTTCTGAGAAACTTCTTTTTGTTCTGTGAAGTCATCTAACAGAGTTACAGCTTTCCACTCAAGAAGCCTTTCACTAAGACAATTCTTGTGGAATTGGCAAAGTGATATTTGGAAGCCCCTAGATGGCTATGGTGAAAAAGGAAATATCCTCAGATGAAATCTGGAGAGAAGCTGTCTGAGAACCTGCTGAGTGTTCTGTTAATTCATCTCACAGAGTTACATCTGTATTTCGTGCATCTCTTTGCTAGCCTTATTCCTGTGGACTCTGAGAACAGATATTTCGGATCCCTTTGAAGACTATAGGGCCAAAGGGAATATCCTCCGATAACAAAGAGAAAGGAGCTTTCTGAGAAACTTCTTTGTGTTCTGTGAAA
>NW_020257029.1:0-1029 GCF_003255815.1 Theropithecus gelada
CCTGGCCTGGCTCCACCCAGCTTGGTCCCCAACTCTGAGACTCAAATCACTGCAACAATGTGCTCAAATAAGCACAGTCAGAAATGATAATAATGACAAACAACTGATTCCACAGGAATACAAAAGATCATCAGAGACTACTATGAGCATCTCTGTGCACACAAACTATGAAATCTAGAAGAAATATGTAAATTATTGGAAACATAAATCTCCCAAGATTGCGCCAAGAATAAATAGAAGTCCTGAACAGATCAATAACAAGTAGTAAAATTGAATCAGTAATTAATAAAAAAAAAAAGAAAAGAAAAAAGGTCCACGACCAGACTGATCCACAGTTGAATTCTACCAGACATACAAGGAATAACTGATACCAATTCTATTAAAATTGCTCCAATTCCTATGAAGCCATCATTACCCTAATATCAAAGCATGGCAAAGGCACAAAACAAACTGAGGAAGAGGGAACCCTCCCTAACTCATTCTATGAAGCCATCACCGCAATATCAAAGAATGGCAAGGGTACAAAACAGAAAATGACAGGCCGCTATCCCTGATGAAAATATAAGAAAACTTTTTTAAAATTTAATTTAATTTGATTTTAAGTTCTGGGATACATGAGCAGGATGTGCAGGTTTGTTACATTAGGTAAATGTGTGCTATGGTGGTTTGCTGCTCCTATCAACCCATCTCCTAGGTGTTAAGCCTCACATGCATTGGCTATTTATCCTGTTGCTTTCCCTTCTCCCTGCCTCTGCCAGGCCTCAGTTTGTATTGTTCCCTTCCCTTTTTCCATGTGTTCTCATTGTTCCGCTCCCATTTATAAGTGAGAATATGTGATGTTTGGTTTTCTGTTTCTGCATTAGTTTGCTGAGGATAATGGCTTCCAGCTTCATCCATGTCTGTGCAAATGACATGATCTCATTCCCTTTTATGGATGCATAGTATTCCATGGCATAGACGTACCACATTTTTTTTTTTTTTTTTATTATACTTTAAGTTGTAGGGTACATGTGCATAACGTGCAGGTTT
>NW_020257030.1:0-1029 GCF_003255815.1 Theropithecus gelada
GTGGCAAACACCCCATGTCTGCCCTGGCTCCGGCCATCTCCACGGAGCAGACAGAGCTTGGGAAAAGCTCACTGTGGAGGCCCAGAAGGCCGGGCCTGGCCTTTGCTCAGCAGATGAGCAAGAGGGTCAGCCACCCTAGTGAAGAAGCCCATATTTGCTATGTTACTGATGATATCCACATAAATTTCTATTTTGCCTCCCACACAGACCTGGGATCTATGTTTGAGCAAGCAGCTCATGCCAACAGTCCCTCCATGCCATCATTTCCCTGACCTCCCCCAGAACAGCCAGGCCAGGTAGCGTCCTCACACGGGCACTGGGGCCCAGGAAGATCCTGGTCCTGCCCCTCTTCTCTCTCATCCCGGCAGCACCCTGGCTTGCTGTGGAAGCCCAGCAGTGCTGGCTAAACCCACGTTCACCTAGGGCATTCAGGAAAAGCCTCTTGCAGAAATCAACTGGGAAGCAGGACTTTGTGTGCTGGCAGGTCACTCGAATGGATTTGCAGAACTCAGTTTTCAACACAGGTGCCACCACCAAGTCCCTCAAGCCCTTTGTGAGTCTACAGCCACAGAGCCATTTACGGCACTCTCACAATCTCTAACCACCCTGCACAGAGGCCCTGTTTTTCCAAAGGACCATAAAATTTTCCGTGTAAACAAAGTTTGACATAATGAATTAAAAGTGAAGTCACCACTTCTATTTTCCATTAATCCATTCATTCAAACAAGTATCTCTTGAGTATGTGCATCAAATACTGTGGAATTAGGATTTCGTCCATGCCTTCAAGAAATATACAGCACAGAAGAAAAGGTATAGCTTGTAACTAACAGTGGTGAACAAGCAAGAAATACACATTGCAGAAGGAAAGGTATAGCTTGTAACTAACGGTGGTGAACAGGAAAGAAATAAACATCATAGAAGAAAAGGTAGAGCTTCTAACTAACATCATAGAAGGACAGGTAGAGCTTATAACTAACATCACAGAAGGAAAGGTGTAGCTTATAACTAACAGTGGCGAACAGGACACAG
>NW_020257031.1:0-13469 GCF_003255815.1 Theropithecus gelada
GATATATGGCGATATGTGGTGGGATGGGAGGATGGGATGTGTTTGTATTGGGCTTGTTTGTTTTGAGCCCGGGGCTGAGGAATGTGCCCGGCTCCTCTCATTCCCCCCTTCTTTTCAGGTATCTCTAGAGCCAATCTTAGGTCTTACAAGTCTGATTCTGTTTCAGCGTCTACAGGTTGGTATTGGGCTCTGAGGACCATGAGTTGTACAGTGTCAAATCTTTCTCTAACGAACCGCAAAATTCTGTTAACAACACAAGGTCCTACGGTAAGCAGAAATAGAAGACTCAGCAGGGGTCCAAGGAAGGGGGCTAACAGAGAAAACATAGATTAGTTCTACCATTGTCTGCAGCTGAAGCAAACTGCCGTGTTCTTACTTCTGTGCTTAACTTGCGTAACTGTTGGACCCGGTCCTCCACAAGTCCTGATTCATTTATGTAGAAACAACAGTCTTCCTTTAGGAACATACACGTACCCCCTTTTTCAGCAGTGAGTAGGTCTAAGGCCCTCCGGTTCTGCAAGGTTACCTGTGCTAGGGACGTGAGCTGCCGCTGGAGGGAGGCAAGGGACTCAGCTGACTCCTCCATAGCAATGGCAAATTGTTGGTACAGCTTGTTACTTTCTATGAGGGTGTGACCTAAGGCTCCCCCCGCCAGTCCGGCTGCCATGAAGGATGCGGTGAGGGAGATTCCTGCAATGAGGATGAGAAATATGGCTCGTGCAGGTCTCGGTCTAGGGACTGGGTGAATAACAGCACTAGTCCAGTTACCGGTATACCCTAGGAACTCTCCAGCAGTAAGTAGAGTCAACCGGGGAACTAATGTGACAGGAAGACACAGTAGGTTGGTAACAGAGGGGCTTGATAGGTTTTTAGATAATGTTCCATTACACCAGAAGAATATGCCTGACGGAGCCCTTAAGGTGATATTAGGGGGCGTTGCAGTGATGCTGCAGAGGCTGGAATTAGTTCCTGAGAAACAGTAGGGAAACTTTTCTTGACTGGGGTTTAGGTATAGTGGCACATTAGGGATAGGGCATATGAGAGGTTTCAGTGGTTGTTAGCTTGGGCAGAGGTAGAGGATCCCCATGGCAGGGGGACAGCGGTTAGCGGTGGACGCCCTAGAGTGGCACACAGAAAGCAGCCAGACAGGCTGTGAAGTCCTGTAAGGTTAGCAAGTTCTAATCCTTCTTGCAATAATTTTAACCAGGAAAAAGGACGTAAATCTTGTGTCAGGCGGTTTTCTTGTCGCTGGATATTTCCATGGACCAGGGGCCGTACCTGCACTAGACCCCGCCATAGATAGAGGTGACTGCTAGGCCATGTGGAGGCGGAGGAGTAGTATACAGCCCCGTGTTGAGGCGTGGTCCAGCGGGAGTTCCAGGGGTCTCTAACTATCCATGTATATGAAAGGTCTCCATCTCGTCTACGATGGAAGGGCCATCTGGGATTTATCTGTTCTTTTCCACCCCACCATTGGTATTTATGGACGATACAATAGTTATAAGGGCAGCCGGCACTTTGGTGCCACCAATAGTGCTTACAATTGTATTGAGTCTGATCATACTCGAAGCATATCATTGGTGCCACTGGTTTGGCTATTGGGAAATCGGTAAAATTTAGTAAAATTGGGCTATTGCACCCTGAGGAGGGGCAATCTGCACTGGCCACTAATTTCCCGGGCTTATGAGGTTGCCCAGGGTGGGTTTGGTTTTCATAAAGCCAGAATCTCCAGACAAAGGGATTAGGAGCTGGCTTTATGTTTTCCCCAGCAGCCACTAGGGCGACCAACGTTAGAGGCAGACTACCTAACTGCATGTTTGCAGTGAGCTATGCTGTCGGTGCAGGGTGAGTTTTAAGGGGTTGTTCTTAGCTCTGCCCACAGTCCACGTGTCCGGTGCTTCAGCCGCCGCCGTGATTGGTCCCAGGAGGTCGGAGGTTGGGTCCACCGGCTTGACGTGGGTGTAGTGGATCCACGACGTGATGCCTTCTACCTTTAGGGCGGTGGGTGTGGTTAGGAGTACCTGGAGTGGTCCTTTCCACCTGGGTTCTAGGGTCTCTTATCGGTGTCACTTGACCAGGACCCAGTCTCCTGGCTGGTACGGATGGGGTGTCGGCGGGGGACCGGTCTCATATAGTTCCTTCAGCTTGGGCCAGATTTCTTGATGAATTTTCTGCAAGGCTTGTAGGGAAAATAAGAGTTCAGAGACATTTTCTGTTTCAGACTTGAGCAGATCATCTTTTAGGCTGGGAACTAGGGGTGGGGGTCTACCATACATGATTTCATAAGGGGTAAGGCCCAGTCTGTAAGGGGTATTACGGGCCCGGAACAGAACGTAGGGGAGAAGGACTACCCAATTAGCGCCAGTCTCCATAGTCAATTTAGTTAAGGTCTCTTTTAAGGTCCGATTCATCCTTTCTACCTGTCCTGAACTCTGGGGCCTGTAAGCGCAATGGAGTTTCCAATTTGCCCCAAGGATGGAAGCCAAATCCTGACTTACCTTAGCGACGAAAGCGGGCCCATTATCTGACCCTATCTGGACGGGGAAGCCATACCTGGGAAGGATATCTTCCAGAATTTTCTTTGCTATGACCTGAGCAGTTTCTCTTTTGGTTGGGAATGCTTCAGTCCACCCTGAAAAAGTATCTACAAAGACAAGTAAGTACCGGTACCCGTACTTTCCTGGCTTTATTTCAGTAAAATCTACTTCCCAGTAGATACCAGGCCTGGTTCCCCTGAGCCTTGTTCCTGTTGCAGCTTGAGATTGGGGGTATGCGTTGTTAAGCTGGCAGACTTTGCAACTTGTCACGATACTGCTGGCCGTCTCAGCTATATGTCTGATTTTGAGCTTGGAGCGTCTGATCAGGTCTATCATCCGCCGGGCCCCCAGGTGGGTGGTTCGGTGGATGTGTTCTAACACCTGTTGTCCTAATTTTTCTGGTAGGATGATTTGGTCATTAGTATCAGTCCACCACCCATTCTGGACTTGTTTCAGGGGAAGTTTGTCAATCCACTGGAGATCTTGTTCTGAATATTCAGGGAAATTTGGCAAGTCCCGGGGGCCCGGGTCAGGGAGCTGGAGTGTAAGGAGTTGGCTGGGAGCCTTTGCCACATTCCTTGCAGTTTGGTCTGCCAGAAAGTTGTCTTGAGCAGTTGGAGTAGTTGGTTTCTGATGCCCTGGGCAATGCACAATGGCTAACTTTTCTGGCCTCCATAGGGCTGTTAGCAGGGCTAGGATCTCTTGCTTGTTTTTTATCTCTTTTCCTTCTGCCGTCAGTAACCCTCGCTCCCTGTAAATGGCCCCATGTATATGCGCCATTGCAAAAGCATATCGGCTGTCTGTATATACTGTCAGCTTCTTCCCCGCCCCTAAGGTAAGAGCTTGGGTGAGCGCAATCAGTTCGGCCTTCTGGGCCGATGTCCCCGGGGGCAGGGGTTCCGCCCAGATTACCTCAGTCTCTGAAGTCACTGCCGCTCCAGCGTACCTCTGGCCTTGATGCATGAAGCTGCTCCCATCAGTGAACCAGACGAGGTCGGCGTCAGGAAGTGGGCGGTCCTGCAGGTCTTCTCGAACTCCATGCACCTGAGCTAGTATCTCGGTGCAGTCATGGAGTGGGGCGTCCAGGTCCGGGTTGGGCAGCAGCGAGGCAGGGTTTAAGGTCGTTGGGGGCAGGAAAGTTATCCTGAGAGGATTTAGTAGTAGTCCTTGGTAGTGGGTGAGCCGGGTGTTACTCATCCATCGATTAGGTGGCTATTTGAGTACACCTTCGATGGCATGTGGAGTAACGATCCGCAATTCTTGTCCCATGACAAGTTTATCAGCATCTTGCACCATCAGAGCCGTGGCCGCAATCATTCAGAGACAAGGGGGCCACCCGGCAGCCACTGGGTCTAACTTCTTTGACAGGTAGGCAACTGGCCTCCGCCAGGGGCCTAAGTTCTGAGTTATTACCGCCTTGGCGACACCTTTATTCTCGTCCACATATAGGTGGAAGGGCTTGGTAACATCAGGTAGCCCCAGTGCAGGCGCAGAGAGTAAGGCGGTTTTAATCTGTTGGAAAGACAACTCGGCTTCGTCTGTCCAATTAAATGGCTGCTGCCCCCAGGTTGCCTGATACAAGGGTTTAGCCAGTTCTGCGAACCCAGGTATCCATAGTCTGCAAAATCCCGCCGACCCCAGGAATTCCCTCACTTGTCGGGTGGATTGTGGCCTGGGGATCTGCAGAACAGTTTGTTTCCGGGCGTCTGTTAACCAGCGCTGCCCTTCTTTAAGCAGGTACCCTAGATATGTTACCTCTGGCTTACAGATTTGAGCTTTCTTTGCCGAGGCTCGGTAGCCCAGATTCCCCAGAGCTTGTAAGAGACCCTTGGTCCCTTGGATGCAAGCTTCTTGGGTCTCAGCAGCAATTAGGAGGTCATCAACATACTGTAGTAAAGTTATTTCAGGGTTTTTGCGTCGGTACTCACCCAGGTCTTCATGGAGGGCCTCATCGAACAGGGTAGGAGAGTTTTTAAATCCCTGCGGCAGCCTGGTCCATGTCAATTGGCCACTTATGCCCCTATCAGGGTCATTCCACTCGAAGGCGAAGAGCTTTTGGCTCTGAGGGGCTAAAGGCAAACTGAAGAAAGCATCTTTCAAATCTAAAACAGTATACCATTGATGTTTAGGGTTTAAGGTACTCAGGAGGGTATTCGGGTTAGGCACAGTTGGATGTATGTCCACAACCCTCTTATTGATTTCTCTTAAGTCTTGTACAGGTCTGTATTCTCCACTATTAGGTTTTCGTACCGGCAACAATGGAGTATTCCAGGGCGAGTGACATGGGCGAAGGACCCCTTGGTCAAGGAGCCGGCGGATATGCGGGGCAATTCCTTTCTTGGCCTCTAGGGGCATCGGGTATTGGCGTACCCGCACGGGGTCTGTCCCAGGCTTAAGTTCAACAAACAAGGCAGGACGGTGTTTTGCTAGTCCTAAGCCCCCCGTTTCCGCCCAACCTTCTGGATATTGCTGGAGCCAGGTTGCTGTGTCCTGGTCAGGGGCCGCTCACTCCTGGTGGAGCCGGTACTCATCTTCTAGGGTTATAGTCAGGACGGACACGGGCCGATTGTGGGAGTTGGTCACGACCGGCCCTTCAGGGAGGAAATGGATCTGTGCTCCCATTTTCTAATTTCTGGAGGTTTTTTTTAATATCTGGGGCTGCCTGATTTACGAAAGACATTACAACAGCTGCCTGACTTCCTGGAGCCTCTGGATCTATGGGGGTGTACTGTCTAAAAGCTTCCATTAATCTTTCTAAGTAGGTGGCTGGGCTCTCTGTCTTTCCCTGCAGAATAGAATATACTTTAGCCAAATTAGTGGGCTTGCGAGCAGCTGCCCGGAGACCTGCCATTAGAGTCTGGCGATAAAGGTGTAGCCGTCCCCTACCTTCTGCCGTGTTGTAGTTCCACGCTGGCCTGGTCAGAGGAAAGGTCACGTTTATGAGGTCGGGGTTGGCAGTCGGTTGACCGTCGTCCCCCGGGACCAGCTTTCTAGCTTCTACCTGTATTCTCTCTCACTCTTCCGTGGTAAACAAGATTCGGAGGAGCTGCTGGCAATCATCCCAAGTGGGCTGGTGGGTGAACATGACACTATCCAGTAAAGCCAGTAAATCTTTGGGGTTGTCTGAAAACCGAGCACTCTGAGTCTTCCAGTTATACAGATCACTGGTGGAGAATGGCCAGTACTGGAGCCTGGGGATTCCTGTGTCATCTGGGGGTCCTATTTCCCAAAGGGGTAAAGCCACCGTGGAGTCAGGCGGCTGGGGGGGGCTAGCCCGCGAAGTGCGCCCTCACGTCCGCCCCGCTGGCCCTTCAAAGTTACCTTCCCTGTCAGCCGGCCTGTGTGTGCCGGCCGCCTCCCCTCCGCCTGCTCCCTCCCGCGACTCAGCCCGGGGGGCCGGGGCCTGGGGCCTGGAGGGGTACGGAGGGGGTTCTGTGAACAGTGGGTCCCCGCTATCAGGTAGAACAGGATGGGGGGGGCAGTTGGTTGCTTGGATTTTAGTGGTCGAGCAACCAGTGTCTTACAGGGTTCAGAGGCTAATTGGAAAGGGGATAGCCAAGAAGGCGGGTTCTCAACAAGGTCCTGCCATATGAGGATATATGGGATTTGATCTAAGTGGCCCGCACGCCCAGGTAGGAAAATCTTGGACTTTACCCTAGTGATGACCGCAAGTCGGAAGGTCTCTTCGGGTGGCCACCCTACATCAAAGGCAGGCCATTCGGAGCGACAGAATAATTAGCTTTCCTTTCCTGATTTCCATACCAAGATCATGGCCCCTTGCTCTTACTTCTTTGAAATTATTTGTAAAGAGAGATAGAGGAGTGCTCTGGGTATTACCCATCCTGTAATAATTTGTAGTCCCTGTAAAGGAATGTGGGTTTGAATCCCTGCAAAGGAAATCTGATCTGACTTATTAATGATATTTGGTCGTGATCGTGCTCCCACAGCCCAGATCAGAGAAAGTTACTGCCCAAACCGCAGACCGGCGCTCGGGGCAGTTCAGGTCAGAGACAGCTACTGCCCAAACCCCAAACCGGCGCTCGGGGCAGTGCAGATCAGAGACAGCTACTGCCCAAACCCCAAACCGGCGGTCGGGGCAGTTCAGATCAGAGACAGCTACTGCCCAAACCCCAAACCGGCGGTCGGGGCAGTTCAGATCAGAGACAGCTACTGCCCAAACCCCAAACCGGCGNAAGTTTGAGAGATATATGGCGATATGTGGTGGGATGGGAGGATGGGATGTGTTTGTATTGGGCTTGTTTGTTTTGAGCCCGGGGCTGAGGAATGTGCCCGGCTCCTCTCATTCCCCCCTTCTTTTCAGGTATCTCTAGAGCCAATCTTAGGTCTTACAAGTCTGATTCTGTTTCAGCGTCTACAGGTTGGTATTGGGCTCTGAGGACCATGAGTTGTACAGTGTCAAATCTTTCTCTAACGAACCGCAAAATTCTGTTAACAACACAAGGTCCTACGGTAAGCAGAAATAGAAGACTCAGCAGGGGTCCAAGGAAGGGGGCTAACAGAGAAAACATAGATTAGTTCTACCATTGTCTGCAGCTGAAGCAAACTGCCGTGTTCTTACTTCTGTGCTTAACTTGCGTAACTGTTGGACCCGGTCCTCCACAAGTCCTGATTCATTTATGTAGAAACAACAGTCTTCCTTTAGGAACATACACGTACCCCCTTTTTCAGCAGTGAGTAGGTCTAAGGCCCTCCGGTTCTGCAAGGTTACCTGTGCTAGGGACGTGAGCTGCCGCTGGAGGGAGGCAAGGGACTCAGCTGACTCCTCCATAGCAATGGCAAATTGTTGGTACAGCTTGTTACTTTCTATGAGGGTGTGACCTAAGGCTCCCCCCGCCAGTCCGGCTGCCATGAAGGATGCGGTGAGGGAGATTCCTGCAATGAGGATGAGAAATATGGCTCGTGCAGGTCTCGGTCTAGGGACTGGGTGAATAACAGCACTAGTCCAGTTACCGGTATACCCTAGGAACTCTCCAGCAGTAAGTAGAGTCAACCGGGGAACTAATGTGACAGGAAGACACAGTAGGTTGGTAACAGAGGGGCTTGATAGGTTTTTAGATAATGTTCCATTACACCAGAAGAATATGCCTGACGGAGCCCTTAAGGTGATATTAGGGGGCGTTGCAGTGATGCTGCAGAGGCTGGAATTAGTTCCTGAGAAACAGTAGGGAAACTTTTCTTGACTGGGGTTTAGGTATAGTGGCACATTAGGGATAGGGCATATGAGAGGTTTCAGTGGTTGTTAGCTTGGGCAGAGGTAGAGGATCCCCATGGCAGGGGGACAGCGGTTAGCGGTGGACGCCCTAGAGTGGCACACAGAAAGCAGCCAGACAGGCTGTGAAGTCCTGTAAGGTTAGCAAGTTCTAATCCTTCTTGCAATAATTTTAACCAGGAAAAAGGACGTAAATCTTGTGTCAGGCGGTTTTCTTGTCGCTGGATATTTCCATGGACCAGGGGCCGTACCTGCACTAGACCCCGCCATAGATAGAGGTGACTGCTAGGCCATGTGGAGGCGGAGGAGTAGTATACAGCCCCGTGTTGAGGCGTGGTCCAGCGGGAGTTCCAGGGGTCTCTAACTATCCATGTATATGAAAGGTCTCCATCTCGTCTACGATGGAAGGGCCATCTGGGATTTATCTGTTCTTTTCCACCCCACCATTGGTATTTATGGACGATACAATAGTTATAAGGGCAGCCGGCACTTTGGTGCCACCAATAGTGCTTACAATTGTATTGAGTCTGATCATACTCGAAGCATATCATTGGTGCCACTGGTTTGGCTATTGGGAAATCGGTAAAATTTAGTAAAATTGGGCTATTGCACCCTGAGGAGGGGCAATCTGCACTGGCCACTAATTTCCCGGGCTTATGAGGTTGCCCAGGGTGGGTTTGGTTTTCATAAAGCCAGAATCTCCAGACAAAGGGATTAGGAGCTGGCTTTATGTTTTCCCCAGCAGCCACTAGGGCGACCAACGTTAGAGGCAGACTACCTAACTGCATGTTTGCAGTGAGCTATGCTGTCGGTGCAGGGTGAGTTTTAAGGGGTTGTTCTTAGCTCTGCCCACAGTCCACGTGTCCGGTGCTTCAGCCGCCGCCGTGATTGGTCCCAGGAGGTCGGAGGTTGGGTCCACCGGCTTGACGTGGGTGTAGTGGATCCACGACGTGATGCCTTCTACCTTTAGGGCGGTGGGTGTGGTTAGGAGTACCTGGAGTGGTCCTTTCCACCTGGGTTCTAGGGTCTCTTATCGGTGTCACTTGACCAGGACCCAGTCTCCTGGCTGGTACGGATGGGGTGTCGGCGGGGGACCGGTCTCATATAGTTCCTTCAGCTTGGGCCAGATTTCTTGATGAATTTTCTGCAAGGCTTGTAGGGAAAATAAGAGTTCAGAGACATTTTCTGTTTCAGACTTGAGCAGATCATCTTTTAGGCTGGGAACTAGGGGTGGGGGTCTACCATACATGATTTCATAAGGGGTAAGGCCCAGTCTGTAAGGGGTATTACGGGCCCGGAACAGAACGTAGGGGAGAAGGACTACCCAATTAGCGCCAGTCTCCATAGTCAATTTAGTTAAGGTCTCTTTTAAGGTCCGATTCATCCTTTCTACCTGTCCTGAACTCTGGGGCCTGTAAGCGCAATGGAGTTTCCAATTTGCCCCAAGGATGGAAGCCAAATCCTGACTTACCTTAGCGACGAAAGCGGGCCCATTATCTGACCCTATCTGGACGGGGAAGCCATACCTGGGAAGGATATCTTCCAGAATTTTCTTTGCTATGACCTGAGCAGTTTCTCTTTTGGTTGGGAATGCTTCAGTCCACCCTGAAAAAGTATCTACAAAGACAAGTAAGTACCGGTACCCGTACTTTCCTGGCTTTATTTCAGTAAAATCTACTTCCCAGTAGATACCAGGCCTGGTTCCCCTGAGCCTTGTTCCTGTTGCAGCTTGAGATTGGGGGTATGCGTTGTTAAGCTGGCAGACTTTGCAACTTGTCACGATACTGCTGGCCGTCTCAGCTATATGTCTGATTTTGAGCTTGGAGCGTCTGATCAGGTCTATCATCCGCCGGGCCCCCAGGTGGGTGGTTCGGTGGATGTGTTCTAACACCTGTTGTCCTAATTTTTCTGGTAGGATGATTTGGTCATTAGTATCAGTCCACCACCCATTCTGGACTTGTTTCAGGGGAAGTTTGTCAATCCACTGGAGATCTTGTTCTGAATATTCAGGGAAATTTGGCAAGTCCCGGGGGCCCGGGTCAGGGAGCTGGAGTGTAAGGAGTTGGCTGGGAGCCTTTGCCACATTCCTTGCAGTTTGGTCTGCCAGAAAGTTGTCTTGAGCAGTTGGAGTAGTTGGTTTCTGATGCCCTGGGCAATGCACAATGGCTAACTTTTCTGGCCTCCATAGGGCTGTTAGCAGGGCTAGGATCTCTTGCTTGTTTTTTATCTCTTTTCCTTCTGCCGTCAGTAACCCTCGCTCCCTGTAAATGGCCCCATGTATATGCGCCATTGCAAAAGCATATCGGCTGTCTGTATATACTGTCAGCTTCTTCCCCGCCCCTAAGGTAAGAGCTTGGGTGAGCGCAATCAGTTCGGCCTTCTGGGCCGATGTCCCCGGGGGCAGGGGTTCCGCCCAGATTACCTCAGTCTCTGAAGTCACTGCCGCTCCAGCGTACCTCTGGCCTTGATGCATGAAGCTGCTCCCATCAGTGAACCAGACGAGGTCGGCGTCAGGAAGTGGGCGGTCCTGCAGGTCTTCTCGAACTCCATGCACCTGAGCTAGTATCTCGGTGCAGTCATGGAGTGGGGCGTCCAGGTCCGGGTTGGGCAGCAGCGAGGCAGGGTTTAAGGTCGTTGGGGGCAGGAAAGTTATCCTGAGAGGATTTAGTAGTAGTCCTTGGTAGTGGGTGAGCCGGGTGTTACTCATCCATCGATTAGGTGGCTATTTGAGTACACCTTCGATGGCATGTGGAGTAACGATCCGCAATTCTTGTCCCATGACAAGTTTATCAGCATCTTGCACCATCAGAGCCGTGGCCGCAATCATTCAGAGACAAGGGGGCCACCCGGCAGCCACTGGGTCTAACTTCTTTGACAGGTAGGCAACTGGCCTCCGCCAGGGGCCTAAGTTCTGAGTTATTACCGCCTTGGCGACACCTTTATTCTCGTCCACATATAGGTGGAAGGGCTTGGTAACATCAGGTAGCCCCAGTGCAGGCGCAGAGAGTAAGGCGGTTTTAATCTGTTGGAAAGACAACTCGGCTTCGTCTGTCCAATTAAATGGCTGCTGCCCCCAGGTTGCCTGATACAAGGGTTTAGCCAGTTCTGCGAACCCAGGTATCCATAGTCTGCAAAATCCCGCCGACCCCAGGAATTCCCTCACTTGTCGGGTGGATTGTGGCCTGGGGATCTGCAGAACAGTTTGTTTCCGGGCGTCTGTTAACCAGCGCTGCCCTTCTTTAAGCAGGTACCCTAGATATGTTACCTCTGGCTTACAGATTTGAGCTTTCTTTGCCGAGGCTCGGTAGCCCAGATTCCCCAGAGCTTGTAAGAGACCCTTGGTCCCTTGGATGCAAGCTTCTTGGGTCTCAGCAGCAATTAGGAGGTCATCAACATACTGTAGTAAAGTTATTTCAGGGTTTTTGCGTCGGTACTCACCCAGGTCTTCATGGAGGGCCTCATCGAACAGGGTAGGAGAGTTTTTAAATCCCTGCGGCAGCCTGGTCCATGTCAATTGGCCACTTATGCCCCTATCAGGGTCATTCCACTCGAAGGCGAAGAGCTTTTGGCTCTGAGGGGCTAAAGGCAAACTGAAGAAAGCATCTTTCAAATCTAAAACAGTATACCATTGATGTTTAGGGTTTAAGGTACTCAGGAGGGTATTCGGGTTAGGCACAGTTGGATGTATGTCCACAACCCTCTTATTGATTTCTCTTAAGTCTTGTACAGGTCTGTATTCTCCACTATTAGGTTTTCGTACCGGCAACAATGGAGTATTCCAGGGCGAGTGACATGGGCGAAGGACCCCTTGGTCAAGGAGCCGGCGGATATGCGGGGCAATTCCTTTCTTGGCCTCTAGGGGCATCGGGTATTGGCGTACCCGCACGGGGTCTGTCCCAGGCTTAAGTTCAACAAACAAGGCAGGACGGTGTTTTGCTAGTCCTAAGCCCCCCGTTTCCGCCCAACCTTCTGGATATTGCTGGAGCCAGGTTGCTGTGTCCTGGTCAGGGGCCGCTCACTCCTGGTGGAGCCGGTACTCATCTTCTAGGGTTATAGTCAGGACGGACACGGGCCGATTGTGGGAGTTGGTCACGACCGGCCCTTCAGGGAGGAAATGGATCTGTGCTCCCATTTTCTAATTTCTGGAGGTTTTTTTTAATATCTGGGGCTGCCTGATTTACGAAAGACATTACAACAGCTGCCTGACTTCCTGGAGCCTCTGGATCTATGGGGGTGTACTGTCTAAAAGCTTCCATTAATCTTTCTAAGTAGGTGGCTGGGCTCTCTGTCTTTCCCTGCAGAATAGAATATACTTTAGCCAAATTAGTGGGCTTGCGAGCAGCTGCCCGGAGACCTGCCATTAGAGTCTGGCGATAAAGGTGTAGCCGTCCCCTACCTTCTGCCGTGTTGTAGTTCCACGCTGGCCTGGTCAGAGGAAAGGTCACGTTTATGAGGTCGGGGTTGGCAGTCGGTTGACCGTCGTCCCCCGGGACCAGCTTTCTAGCTTCTACCTGTATTCTCTCTCACTCTTCCGTGGTAAACAAGATTCGGAGGAGCTGCTGGCAATCATCCCAAGTGGGCTGGTGGGTGAACATGACACTATCCAGTAAAGCCAGTAAATCTTTGGGGTTGTCTGAAAACCGAGCACTCTGAGTCTTCCAGTTATACAGATCACTGGTGGAGAATGGCCAGTACTGGAGCCTGGGGATTCCTGTGTCATCTGGGGGTCCTATTTCCCAAAGGGGTAAAGCCACCGTGGAGTCAGGCGGCTGGGGGGGGCTAGCCCGCGAAGTGCGCCCTCACGTCCGCCCCGCTGGCCCTTCAAAGTTACCTTCCCTGTCAGCCGGCCTGTGTGTGCCGGCCGCCTCCCCTCCGCCTGCTCCCTCCCGCGACTCAGCCCGGGGGGCCGGGGCCTGGGGCCTGGAGGGGTACGGAGGGGGTTCTGTGAACAGTGGGTCCCCGCTATCAGGTAGAACAGGATGGGGGGGGCAGTTGGTTGCTTGGATTTTAGTGGTCGAGCAACCAGTGTCTTACAGGGTTCAGAGGCTAATTGGAAAGGGGATAGCCAAGAAGGCGGGTTCTCAACAAGGTCCTGCCATATGAGGATATATGGGATTTGATCTAAGTGGCCCGCACGCCCAGGTAGGAAAATCTTGGACTTTACCCTAGTGATGACCGCAAGTCGGAAGGTCTCTTCGGGTGGCCACCCTACATCAAAGGCAGGCCATTCGGAGCGACAGAATAATTAGCTTTCCTTTCCTGATTTCCATACCAAGATCATGGCCCCTTGCTCTTACTTCTTTGAAATTATTTGTAAAGAGAGATAGAGGAGTGCTCTGGGTATTACCCATCCTGTAATAATTTGTAGTCCCTGTAAAGGAATGTGGGTTTGAATCCCTGCAAAGGAAATCTGATCTGACTTATTAATGATATTTGGTCGTGATCGTGCTCCCACAGCCCAGATCAGAGAAAGTTACTGCCCAAACCGCAGACCGGCGCTCGGGGCAGTTCAGGTCAGAGACAGCTACTGCCCAAACCCCAAACCGGCGCTCGGGGCAGTGCAGATCAGAGACAGCTACTGCCCAAACCCCAAACCGGCGGTCGGGGCAGTTCAGATCAGAGACAGCTACTGCCCAAACCCCAAACCGGCGGTCGGGGCAGTTCAGATCAGAGACAGCTACTGCCCAAACCCCAAACCGGCG
>NW_020257032.1:0-7058 GCF_003255815.1 Theropithecus gelada
GAAGTTCTCCTGGATGATATCCTGAAGAGTGTTTTCCAACTTGGTTCTATTTTTCCCCTCACTTTTAGGCTCCCCAATCCGACATAGATTTGATCTTTTCACATAATCCCATGCTTCTTGAAGGCTCTGTTCATTTCTTTTTCCACTTTTTTCTTTAGACTTCTCTTCTCATTTCATTTCTTTCATTTGATCCTGAATCGCTGATACTCTTTCTTCCAGTTGATTGAGTCGGTTGCTGAAGCTTGTGCATTTGTCATGTATTTCTTGTGTCATGGTTTTTATCTCTGTCAGTTCGTTTATGGCCTTCTCGCATTGATTATTCTAGTTATCCATTCTTCCATTCTTTTTTCAAGATTTTTAGTTTCTTTACTCTGGGTGCATAGTTCCTCCTTTAGCTCTGAGAAGTTTGATCCACCGAAGCTTTCTTCTCTCAAGTCATTCTTCATCCAGCTTTGATCCATTGCTGGTGATGAGCTGCGTTCCTTTGCAGGGGGAGATATGCTGTGATTTTTTGAATTTCCAGCTTTTCTACCCTGCTTTTTCCCCATCTTTGTGATTTTATCTGTCATTGGTCTTTGATGCTGGTGACGTACTGATGGGGTTTTGGTGTGGGTGTCCTTCCTGTTTCTTAGGTTTCTTTCTAACAGTCAGGACCCTCAGGTGTTGGTCTGTTGGAGATTGCTTGAGGTCCACTCCAGACCCTGTTTGCCTGGGTATCAGCAGCAGAAGCTGCAGAAGATAGAATATTGCTGAAGAGCGAGTGTACCTGTCTGATTCTTGCTTTGGAAGCTTCGTCTCAAGGGTGTACCCCGCCATGTGAGGTGTAGGGTGTATGTCTCCCCCTAGTAGGGGATGTCTCCCAGTTAGGCTACACAGGGTTCAGGGACCCACTTGATCAGGCAGTCTGTCCGTTCTCAGATCTCAAACTCCATTTTGGCAGATCCACTGCTGTCTTCAAAGCTGTCAGGCATGGTCGTTTACATCTGCAGAGGTTTCTGGTGCTTTTTTGTTTGTTTGTTTAGCTGTGCCCTGTCCCCAGAGGTGGAGTCTACACAGACAGGCAGGCCTCCTTGAGCTGCTGTGGGCTCAACCCAGTTCGAGCTTCCCAGGGGTTTGCTTAGCTACTTAATCCTCATCAATTGCGGGTGCCCCTCCCCCAGCCTTGCTGCTGCCTTGCCCTTAGATAGCAGACTGCTGTGCTAGCAATGAGGGAGTCTCCATGGGCATGGGACCCTCCCAGCCAGGCGTGGGATATAATTTCCTGGTGTGCCGTTTGCTAAGACCCTTGGTAAAGTGCAGTATTGGGGTGGGAGTTACCCGATTTTCCAGGTGTTGTGTGTCTCAGTTCCCCTTCCAAGGAAAAGGGATTCCCTTCCCCCTTGTGCTTCCCAGGTGAGGCAATGCCTCACCCTGCTTCAGCTCTCACTGGTCGGGCTGCAGCAGCTGACCAGCACCAATTGTCCAGCACTCCCTAGTGAGATGAACCCGGTATCTCAGTTGAAAATGCAGAAATCACCCGTCTTCTGTGTCACTGGTGCTGAGAGCTGGAGACTGGAGCTGTTCCTATTTGGCCATCTTGCTCAGCCCTCGAATTATGTTCATCTATTCCACCTATCTATATATTTTATGTGAAGCATTTAATCCATTTGGAAGTAAAGTTAATTGATATGTGTAGTTTTGTTCCTGTTATATTGTAAATTGTTTTATGGTTTCTTAATTATGTATTTGTTTCTGTTTTTGTGGTTTGGTAGAATTGCGTAGTATTTTCATTTGATTCTTTTCTCTTCCCCTTCTGTGATTACCTTACCAATGAGTTTTATACTTCCATGTGTTTTCATGATGGTGAATATTGTACTTATATTTCCATGTTTAGGGATCCTTTGAGCGTGTCTTGTAGGGCTGGTCTACTGCTGTTGAATTCCCTCCATGTTTGATTTTCTGTGAAAGACTTTATTTTTCCTTCATTTATAATATTTAATCTTGCCAGATATAAAATATTGACTGTCTGATTTCTTTCTCATAGTTTGAATATACTATTCTATTCTTTTCGGCCCTGTATGGTTTCTGCTGAGGAGTGTACTCTTACTCTGATGGGGTTTCTTTTATAAGGGAATAAACCCTTTCCTCTTGCTGATTTTAGAATTCTTTCTTTCACTTTGCCTTTGGACAGTCTGATTACAATATTCCATTGTGAGGAACTTTTTGCAATGTATTTGCCTGAGTACTATTGGGTCTCGTCTTTCTGTGTGTCTAAACATCTTGCTAGACATGAGATTGTTTCACCAATTATTTTGTTAAATATGTTTACTAAAACTAGTTATCTGTCTTCTCCTTTGGGAATACTGATAATTTGTAAGTTTGGTCACGTTATGTAGTTCCAAACATCTCAAAAGTTTTGTCGATTATTTTGGGTTCATTTCTTTTTATTTCTATTAGACTGGACTATTTCAAAAAGTCTGTCTTCACATTCTGAGATTATTTCTTCTGCTCGGTTTAGTCCATTGTTGAAGCTTTCAAATGTATTTTTAATTTCTTCAATAAATAAATTATTCAGTTCCAGAAGTTCCATTTCCTTTGTTTAAAAAATATATCTATCTCTTTGGTGAATTTCTCATTGATATTCTGAATTGATTTTCTGATTTCTTTTAATTGACTTTTAGATATATCTTCCATCTCATTGAGCTGCTTTAAAATCAATACTTTGAATTCTTTATCTGGCATTTTGTGGTTTTATTTTTGGTTAAGGTTGCTTTGAGGGTGTCATATTACTATGCATTTTCATGATTGCTATATTTTTACATTGATTTTTGTATATCTGGAGCAACAGTCACTTTTCATTTTGGGTTTATTTTCTTTGGGGAAATGATACTTTTTTCTTGAAGATATGACTGATGGTTGTGTAGGGCTATTTGGCTTTGCTTCTGGGTGCAAGTAGTGGTGAAGATTATGTATGATTTCCTTGTCTATATCTGTGGCGTTCTCAGTGTGTTAGGCTGTGGTTATTGGTGGAGGCTGTGATGAAGTTGTACTGGGGACTTGAATGCCTGATGGGCCTTTCTTTATGTTTCAGTGGTAGTAGTCGTTGGGTAATCATGTTTATTCTTATGACCTGAAGTAGTGTATGCTGGCACCTGTGTTGGCAGTTGCAGATAGGTCAAACCTTGGGCCTCTGGGTGACTTTCTCAGATGCTGGTTGTAGTAGCAGGGTACTGAATGGGTGAGTGTGCTCTCAATATTCTGAGAAGACAAAGTAGCATGAGCAATGGCAGTTACAGTGGTAGTGATTTACTCTTCTAGTTCCTGAGTACTATGCTCTTTGTTATCTGTTGTTGCTATGGGCTGTCCAGGCTGCTCTCTAGGCCAGTAGGTGGCAGTTGCAGATAGGAGCCAGTTGCATTGGTAGTGGTAGAATTTCTGCCTGACCTCTACCCCATGTAAGATACGCTCAGGTATTCCAGGTGGTAAACTGGATTGAGGAAAGCCAGGAGCTTGGACCCCACATACTACTTCAGTGAGGGGATGATGCCAGCTGGAGCCAGATTGGCAAGCTTGCACTCAGGCCCCCCATCGCATGCACCAGCTGTGACTTGGGGTTGAAGTGATGTTCAGGTCCCTGGGAAAATGCTTCGGTCAGGGATGCCTGCTGCTGTTCTGAGGTCTTGCCATCTGTTGCAAGTATGGCCAGTCTGTGAATGTTGCTTTGGTTAGTTGGTGGGCAGTTTTTGTCCATTTCACACACCTTAGTCCTGTCAGGTCTTCCTCCCATGTCCCAGGTGAGGCTGCTGAGTAGGCTGATCCATCCGTTCTGGCACATCTGGCCCCCCCATAATTCAGCCCAGGCCATAGGAGACACTGTCTTGCTCAAGACTAAGCCTCTGCAGCAACTCTCATCTTCTCAAGCCATGGGGAAGAGCCTGGCTTCAGGACCAGTGGCTGGAGTGTACACCATGCTCACTTCTCAGTTCTGGTTCCAAGAGTCCCTCCTTCACTCAAGTCCCACTTCCACAAGCTACAGCCTGAGTCTAATGCCAAAGACTGGTGCCTCTCATTTCCAGGACCACACACAGTTTGTTAAGGGCTAGGATTGAGAATGGTATCTTAACGTAAATGCATAGGTCTGACGGAGTGCGTGAAACACTCCCTCAAGCAGTTTCATCTCATGTTCTCCTGGTCACTCCCTCAGTTAGAATTCAGGACTTGAGAGAATAGAGGTGCTCTTCTGTGACCTGGATTTATTGATTCCTCAGTGAGAAAGTGAACCACAGAAAGACAGAGAAAGATCCTCTCCCATGCTGGAGACTCTCCCAATTTTCACCTGGTCCCAGCCTTACAAGCTGTCTGCTTTTCTCCTCCTTCCTGGAATTTAGAGTTTCCTTTTACTTTTATGTTGAACTCTTCTGTTACTTCTTGGATAATATACTCAAAGTGTGATAGTCCACATACATTTTTTTTTCACCTAACTGGATGAGACATACTAGAAATACTTCTTGTCAGCCATTTTGGAGAAAGATACACAAAACAAATTTAGAAGTATGCCTTCTACTTTCATTTTTATTTTTTGGTAGAGTTTAAGAAGAACTTGTATTATTACATTTTGAATGGTATAATTCAGACAGGAAGCCATGTGGCACTGGGCTTTTCTTTGTCAAAACATTTTCAATTACTACTTTAATCTTGTTTGTTATTGGTCTGTTAACAGGCTTTCTATTTCTTTGTAATTCCATCTTGGTAGATTGTATGTGTCTAGAAACATCAATTTGTTCTAGGTTATCTAATTTGTTGTTATACAGTTGTTTATAATGCACTTTTGATCCTTTTTTATTTCTGAAGCATTCATTGTAATGTCTCCAGCTTTATTTCTAATTTTATCTGACTTTTTGGTCCTTTTGTAATCTAGCTAAAAGTATGCCAATTTTGTTTATAGTTTTATGAAACTTACTTTTGTTGATTTTTTTCTATAGTTTTGTTATTCTTTATTTCTGCTCTGATCTTTATTGTTTTCTTTCTTCTGCTAAATTTGAATATAGTTTGTCCTTCTTTTCCTAGTTTCTTGAGGTGTAATGTTAGGTTATTTATTTGAGATCTTTTCTACTTTCTTAATGTAGGCATTTGTCATTATAAACATCTCTCTTAAAACTTCTTTTGGTGCATCCTATGGGTTTTGATATACTTTGTTTCCATTTTCATTTGTCTCAAGATGTTTTTAGATTTCTCTTTGATTTCTTATTTGACCTACTGGTGGTTTGGGAGTGTGCTTTCTAATTTCTGCATGTATGTAAATTTTCCAGTTTTCCTCCTAGTCTGAAGTGGTATGTAATATTATTTAAATCCTGTTACATTTTCTAAGTTTTTTTGTGGTTATCTGTCTTGCATAATTTTCTATGTATGCTTAAGAAAAATGTGTATTTTGCTGTTGTTGAATGGAATATTCTGTATGTATCTGTTACGTGCATTTGGCCTAAAGTACACTTTAAGTCCAATGTTTCCTTATTGAATTTCTGTCTGGATGATCTATCTGTTGTTTAAACTGGAATATTAAAATATTATACTTTTTATTATATTGTTATATATTTCTCCCTTCAGATTAGACATATGCAGATGTTCTGATTTGTGTGCATATATTTGCAATTGTTATGAATACTTCTTTTCTTTCTTTTTTTTTCCCCCTGAGGCAGTGTCTCACTCTGTTGTCCAGGCTGGAGTGCAGTGACATGATCAAGGCTCACTGCAGCCTCAACATTTCCAAGTTGAGGTAATCCTCCCACCTCAGTCTCCAAAGTAGCTAGGACTTCAGGCATGCACCAGCACATGTGGAGAATTTTTGTGTATATTTTCAGAGATAGGGTTTTACCATGCTGTCCAGGCTGGTCTCAATCACCTGTGCTCAAGTAATCCACCCATCTTGGCCTCCCAAAGTGCTGAGATTACATGCGTGAGCCACTGAACCCGGTTTGTTGTTATGTATTCTTGATGAGCTGACCAATTTCTCATTATATGTTGACTATTTTTTCTTCATGTGACAATTTTTGACTTAAAGGTTTTTTTTTTTCTGTTGTTAGTATAGATATTCTTCCTCTTTATTTTTTATCTCAATTTTTATGAAATGTTTTCTATTTCTTCATTTTTAATCTATTTGTGTCCTTTAAGGTGAAGTGAATCTGCTGTAGTCTGAATATAATTTGTCAGGGAAAGAAGTTGTTATATCAAAAAGACACCTTTGCACATATGTTTATCACAACTGAATTCACAATTGCAACGTTATGAAACCAACCTGTGTCCATCAACCGATGAGTGAATTAAAAAAATGTGTTACATATACATCGTGGAATGTATATGTAAAACAGAACAAAATAATGTCTTTTGCAGCAACTTTAATGGAACTGGAAGTCATTATTCTAAGTGAAGTAACTTAGGAATGGAAAAGCAAACACTGTGACTTCTCACTCGTAAGTGAGAGTTAAGCTATGGGTACACAAAGGCATACAGAGTGGTACAATGAACATTGGAGATTCAAAAGGAAAAAGGGTTGGAGGGGGTTAGGGATAAAAAACTACATATTGGGCACAATGTGCACTACTCACATAATGGGTGCACTAAAATCTCAGACTTCACCACTATACAATTTTTCCATGTAACCAAGAACAATTTATATTCCAAAAGTACACACACACACACACACACACACATATGAATATACTTTATCTAGCCTTTTTGATCTATTCACCCTCTCTATATCTTTTGGTTAGATAATGCTCTCAATTTAAATTTCAAGTAATTATTGATAGGTAAGATTTTACTACAGCCATTTTGTCAATTGTTTTCTGCTTGTCTTGTGGATCTGTTTTTCATTTCTTACTCTGTAGCTGTCTTCTTTTGACTTAAGAATTTTCTAGAGTGGCATGTTTTGACTCTTTTCTCTTTATCTTGGGAGTATTTACTATAGGATTTTGATTTATGACTACCATGAGGCTTACCTGAAACATCTTAAAGTTTTTTTTTTTAATTTATTTCTTATTATTATACTGTAAGTTGTAGGGTACATGTGCATAACGTGCAGG
>NW_020257033.1:0-1029 GCF_003255815.1 Theropithecus gelada
TTCATTATTATTTTTTAACTTTTAGGTTCTGTGGTACATGTGCAGGCTTGTTATATATTTAAATTGCATGTCATGGGGGTTTGGTGTACAGATTAGTTCACAATGCAGGTTATAAGCGTGGTACTTGATTGGAAGTTTTTAAATCTTCACTCTTCTCCCATCCTCTACCCTCCAGTAGGCCCTGGTGTCTACTGTTCCCTTCTTTGAGTCCATATGTACTCACTGTTGAGTTCTCACTTATAAGTGTTTGGTTTTCTGTTCCTGTGGTATTTCTCAGGATAATGGCCTCTAGCTCCATCCATGTTGCTGCAAAGGACATGACCTTGTTCTTTTTTATGGATGTGTAGTATTCCATGATGTATATGTACCACATATTCCTTATTCAGTCTACCATTGATGGGCATTTAGGTTGATTCCATGTCTTTGCTATTCTGAATAGCCCTACAATGAACATACACGTGCATGTGTCCTTACGGTACAATGATTTATATTCCTTTGGGGATATACCCAGTAAAGGGATTGCTGGGTCAAATGATCATTCTAAGTTCTTTGAAAAATTGCCAAACTGCTTTCCATACTGGCCGAACTAATTAATTTACATTCCCACTGGCAGTGTATAAGTGTTCCCTGTTCCCTGCAACCTTGCCAGCATCTGTAACTTTTTGGCTTTGTAATAATATCCATTCTGACCGTGTGAGATGGTATCTCACTGTGGTTTGGGTTCATATTTCTGTAGTGATTAGTGATGTCAATCATCTTCTCATATGCTTGCTGTGTAGTGCCCAGACAGTATGTTCCCCAAAGAAGACCACCAGAGCCCAGAGTCAAAGCCAAGCAGCAAGGATCTTTTACTGCAAGTTCGAACTTGGTCCCTCCATTCCACAGCATACAAGAGGGCCCCGAACAATGTGAGTGCTTGCCTTTTATAGCCCGATGTAAATAGGATACATAAAGTTACAGAGGAACAAGGGAATTCTTTTGCTTACAGCACTACAATTGGTTAACATTTTAAGTTATACATTTAGCAGT
>NW_020257034.1:0-1029 GCF_003255815.1 Theropithecus gelada
ATTGGCAAAGTGATATTTGGAAGCCCTTAGAGGGCTATGTAGAAAAAAGGAAATATCCTCAGTTTAAATCTGGAAAGAAGCTTTCTGTGAAACTGCTTAGTGTTCTGTTAATTCATCTCACATAGTTACATCTGTATTTCGTGGATCTCTCTGCTAGCTTTCTTTCTCTGGAATCTGAGAAGAGATATTTCGGATCCCTTTGAAGTCTATAGGGCCAAAGGAAATATCCTCCGATAACAAAGAGAAAGAAGCTTTCTGAGAAACTTCTTTGTGTTCTGTGAAATCATCTGACGGAGTTACAGCTTTCCCCTCAAGAAGCCTTTCACTAAGACAGTTCTTGTGGAATTGGCAAAGTGATATTTGGAAGCCCATAGAGGGCTATGGTGAAAAAGGAAATATCCTCAGATGAAATCTGGAAAGAAGCTTTCTGAGAAACTGCTTAGCGTTCTGTTAATTCATCTCACAGAGTTACAACTGAATTTCGTGGATCTCCTTGCTAGCCTTCTTTCTGTGGAATCTGAGAACAGATATTTCGGATCCCTTTCAAGACTATAGGGCCAAAGGAAATATCCTCCGATAACAAAGAGTAAGAAGCTTTCTGAGAAATTTCTTTGTGTTCTGTGAAATCATCTCACAGAGTTACCGCTTTCCCCTCAAGAAGCCTTTCGCTAAGACAGTTCTTGTGGAATTTGCAAAGTGATATTTGGAAGCCCATAGAGGGCTAAGTTAAAAAAGGAAATATCCTCAGATGAAACCTGGAAAGAGGCTTTCTGAGAAATTGCATAGTGTTCTGTTAATTCATCTCGCAGTATTACATCTGTATTTCGTGGAACTCTTTGCTAGCCTTCTCTCTGTGGAATATGAGAACAGATATTTCGGATCCCTTCGAAGACTATAGGGCCAAAGGAAATGTCCTCCGATAACAAAGAGAATGAAGCTGTGTGAGAAACTTCTTTCTGTTCTCACAGAGTTACAGCATTCCCCTCAAGAAGCCTTTCGCTAAGACAGTTCTTGTGGAATTTGGAAAGT
>NW_020257035.1:0-1029 GCF_003255815.1 Theropithecus gelada
GGAGAACAGCGACGTTTGTTTAGACGCTTTCCCACTGACCTTGTCAGGGCGAACGTTCCCATCCCACGCTGCCCAGTGTTTTACTCTCCCTGGGATACCAGCAGCCGTCAACCCTCACAAGCTGGAAACAGAGGCCAAGCTGACAGGAGGCCTCTCTCCATTCCCTACTGAATTCGCTCAGGACACGGATGTTCCCAAACACACATGGCCCCGAGTATTCCACACCTGGAGAACGTTCAAACAGATGCTGCAAAGACGTTCCCCTAAAGAGAAACTCAGTTTCTAACTTCCCTTAGGGAAAAATATGAGGCCCAGAACTTTCCAGAAAATCAACTCTGGGAGGAAACCACTCACCTCTGGCACTTCCTAAACCTGCCTTCCCGCAGGTGCTCAGGGATGTCCCCGCACCAGCCCCGTCCACCCAGGACAGCAGCAGGGCTCAGGCAGCCAGCACCTGGGCAGCTGGCGAAGCAACCCCAGGGTGAAAAACGTCATCCCAGGCACTGCTTCTCGGAGCCCCTCAGCAAGAAAAACAGAGGTACAACAGAGGTGGGACAGAATCGAGGGCTGACTCGAGGCTGGGGAGCCGCAGACCCTCACAGCTCAATCATAGGACACCCCTTTCTGTGGACAGAGTCCAGGAGAGGCCAGCACAGAGACCCTCATGCCAGCTCCACGGGCCGGCATCCTCCAGGGCTGCAAGTTTGTGATCACAGCTTCAGAATCTGGTTCCAGAATCTTCCAGAATCAGACACACCAAACTGTAGAGCTGTCAGGACAGCAGGGCCCAGGAGCAGGCTCAGGGGAGGACCAGGTAGAAATCCCACACACAGCACATACGTGTGCATGCTTACTCCACCACATGCCACCCCTTCACCCAATACTACACACTCAAACACATGTATGCACTCCATACACACCCTCAAATACACTCACCAAATGTGATGCGTGTACACTCCACACACACCTTCAAATACATACGACACACATGAACATGCTCACTCCACCCACACCTGCTAAATACACTCA
>NW_020257036.1:0-1029 GCF_003255815.1 Theropithecus gelada
AGCCGGGCTACAGAGCAAGACAGCATCTCCAAAAAACAAAAAACAACACTCAGACACCCAGATAAGAGGATACACATGTGTCCACTGTCATAAATTCTTCACCAAGCTACAAGAGGGGAACTGACATTTTGGTGAATCTTTATAAATCATCAATTTATCTATCACACTTTTATTTCACCAGCAGCATTTACAAAGCTAAGTCCTACAATTCCATTTGAAATTACCCTTAAAAAGAACAGAACTTTAAAACTTACTACACTCACTCTGGGGAAGAAATAAATACGAATTTTTAGCAAATGAAATACATCATTTTACCTAGCCTCTTTGGAAATAGTATTTTTATCTTTCAAGCTGTACTGACAAAATGTATCTTACAGTCAGTGAAAACCTGAAACTCAAATAAGCGGACAAGCCTTTTCAAGGTAACAAACTCAGGAACAGGCAGTGCTGACTCCAACACAGACCTTTCTAAGTGTCACGGCAGGCCATTCTATCCCTCGGGACACCCATCCTGTTCAGTAAAGTACTCAGTGACCACCTAGGAGGCACTGGCACTGCTCTTTGTCCTCCTGTGGGCCTTCAGTGCATTTTAATATTCAGGTTCTTGCACATCCTCTCTGGGGTGGGTTTTCCTTGTCCTTTGGGACGGTTTTTCTCTCTTCACAAGTCTGAGACAAGCTAGAGAGCAGAAATCATTTCTGCCTTTTCCTCTCAATATCAGCATCCAATTGGCAGACCATCAATGTGTCTTCGAGGAATAATAACTCGGGCCGGAGGAATAATTTTAATGACCTAACTTTCATGACATTACATTGTATTGTCCATTAATTTTAATGTCCTAAAATTTTAATGACCCTAAGGGGTCACCATTTTAGATGAAACTATACCAGGAGATTCCTCTAAGGCCAAGAGCATCCAGCTACTCCCCTGAGAGACTCTACCCCCTACCTCAGGCTGTTCTTGGGGATGAGATGACCCCGGGGCTGATACTCACTAGACCCTCCAATAGACATGGCCACTGTGGGTATC
>NW_020257037.1:0-1029 GCF_003255815.1 Theropithecus gelada
TGTGCATGTAGCATTTTGAATTCCAACCATCAATGCATGATAGTCCTCGATTTCCCACATTCGTATTGCCATTTATCATTATGAGAATTGTGTGTTTTCACCATGCTAATAGGCAAGTAATGGTATCTAATTTTTATTTAAATGCACATGTTCCTAATAAATATATTTTTGGTAAGATGCCTCTCCTGATAGTTGGTTAATTTTTAATTGCATTTCTTTTGATGAGTTGTAAGTTTACTTGCATACTGGCTGTAAAAGTGATTTAACGAATTAAAAGAATTCATTTAACAAATATGTGACTTGGAATTATTTTATCAAAGTCTGTGGCTGTCTTTTATTCCCTTATCAGTGGTCATTGCAGAAAAATGTGTGTGTGTGTGTGTTTGCACACATTTAGATTAAAAAAATTAAAAATTAATTCATCCATAGATAATGTCTTTGGCATTATATCTGAAATCTCATTATAAAATACACTAATAGTGATTATTTTTTTCCATGTCTCTAATCTCAGGACACAATCAACTCATGAGTGTTTAAGCTTCACCTACTTGATTGGAGGACTCTCCACCTGAGATATTTGGAAGACTTCTGTAAGGAGATGTGTTCTTCTTGCCATTATTTCTCTATTTAGTCATCCATTAATATCCGTATTGGTGTATGGATGTCTATTTCATTCTCTGAAGAAGATCCATGCTACAGTATTCATTTTATTGTTCAAATAATCACAGTTTTATTAGGTGCTGGGAGCTCATTTATTTTGGATCCTGCATCGTTACAGCACACCTCATCCTTTTGTTTTTGAACACTTCCCTGTGTCCTGGCATTACAATACATTCTAAGCACGTTTTCTATATTACCTTTTTTCGGACATAGAATCAGTCATTTTTCTAAAGACTGCTTGTTTCTGATATTAAAGAATAGTATTAAAATAAAAAATTGTGATACTGGGTGTGTGTGTTGTTAATGTGGTATAGGTATACCCAGGACCTTTCAACCAACTGACCTAGTAAATGGGCATGTTTATATGAA
>NW_020257038.1:0-1030 GCF_003255815.1 Theropithecus gelada
TTTGGCCCTATAGTCTTCAAAGGGTTCCGAAATATCTGTCCTCAGATTCCACAGAAATAAGCCTAGCAAAGAGATCCACGAAATACAGTTGTAACCCTCTGAGACGAATTAACAGAACACTAAGCAGTTTCTCAGAAAGCTTGTTTCCAGATTTCATCGGAGGATATTTCCTTTTTCACCCTAGCCCTCTATGTGCTTCTAAATATCACTTTGCCAATTCCAGAAGAACTGTCTTAGAGAAAGGCTTCTTGAGGGGAAACCTGTAACTCTGTGAGATGATTTCACAGAACACAAAGAAGTTTCTCAGAAAGCTTCGTTCTCTTTGTTATCGGAGGATATGTCCTTTGGCCCTAGAGTCTTCAAAGGGATCCGAAATATCTGTTCTCAGATTCCACAGAAATAAGGCTAGCAAAGAGATTCACGAAATACAGTTGTAACTCTGTGAGATGAATTAACAGAACACTAAGTAGTTTCTCAGAAAGCTTCTTTTAAAATTTCATCTGAGGATATTTCCTTTTTCACCATAGCCCTCTATGGGCTTCCAAATATCACTTTTCCAATTCCACAANTGAATTAACAGAACACTAAGCAGTTTCTCAGAAAGCTTCTTTTAAAATTTCATCTGAGGATATTTCCTTTTTCACCATAGCCTTCTATGGGCTTCCAAATATCACTTTTCCAATTCCACAAGTACTGTTTTAGCGAAAGGCTTCTTGAGGGGAAAGTTGTATCTCTGTGAGATGATTTCACAGAACACAAAGAAGTTTCTCAGAAAGCTTCTTTCTCTTTGTAATCGGAGGATATTTCCTTTGGCCCTATAGACTTCAAAGGGTTCCAAAATATCTGTTCTCGGATTCCCCAGAAATAAGGCTAGCAAAGAAATCCACGAAATACAGATGTAACACTGTGAGATGAATTAACAGAACACTAAGCAGTTTCTCAGAAAGCTTCCTTCCAGATTTCATCGGAGGATATTTCGTTTTCGCCATTGCCCACTATGGGCTTCCAGATATCACTTTGCCAATTCCAC
>NW_020257039.1:0-467 GCF_003255815.1 Theropithecus gelada
AAGAAGCTTTCTGGGAAACTTCTTTGTGTTCTGTGAAATCATCTCACCGAGTTACAGCTTTCACCTCAAGAAGCCTTTCGCTAAGACCGTTCTTCTGGAATTTGCAAATTGATATTTGGAAGCCCATAGAGGGCTACGGTGAAAAAGGAAATATCTTAAGATGAAATCTGGAAAGAAGCTTTCTGAGAAACTGCTTAGTGTTCTGTTAATTCATCTCACAGAGTTACATCACTATTTCATGGATCTCTTTGCTAGCCTTATTTCTGTGGAATCTGAGAACAGATGTTTCGGATCCCTTTGAAGCCCATAGGGCCAAAGGAAATATCCTCCGATAACAAAGAGAAAGAAGCTTTCTGAGAAACATCTTTGTGTTCTGTGAAATCATCTCACAGAGTTACAACTTTCCCCTGAAAGAGCCTTTCGCTAAGACAGTTCTTGTGGTATTGGCAAAGTGATATTTGGAAGCC
>NW_020257039.1:494-1029 GCF_003255815.1 Theropithecus gelada
CTCCGATAACAAAGAGAAAGAAGCTTTCTGAGAAACTTCTTTGTGTTCTGTGAAATCATCTCACAGAGTTACAGCTTTCCCCTCAAGAAGCCTTTCCCTAAGACAGTTCTTGTGGAATTGGCAAAGTGATATTTGGAAACCCATAGAGGGCTATGGTGAAAAAGGAAATAACCTCAGATGAAAACTGGAAAGAAGCTTTCTGAGAAACTACTTAGTGTTCTGTTAATTCATCTCACAGAGTTACATCAGTATTTCGTGGATCTCTTTGCTAGCCTTCTTTCTGTGTAATCTCAGAAGAGGTATTTCGGATCACTTTTAAAACTATAGGGCCAAAGGGAATATCCTCCGATAACAAAGAGAAAGAAGCTCTCTGAGAAGGTTCTTTGTGTTCTGTGAAATCATCTCACAGAGTTACAGCTTTCCCCTCAAGAAGCCTTTCGCTAAGACAGTTCTTTTGGAACTGGCAAAGTGATATTTGGAATCCCTTAGAGGGCTATAGTGAAAAAGGAAATATCCTCAGATGAAATCTGGAAAG
>NW_020257040.1:0-1030 GCF_003255815.1 Theropithecus gelada
TGAGGTTAAACATAGGTGCTTAATAAAACTCAAGAAAAGTAACCTCATACAACTGCAATTTGTCAATTAACAAATACAAAAATTAAAAAGAATAACCCTAAATATTTCAGATAGCTAAGATTTTAATCCAAATTTTTTAAAAAATTGAGTTAAACTCATGTAAAAGCACTGTACAAAGAGGTGCATGTTATATCCCACTGGAGATTAGTGGAGAAGCGGAAGCCGCCCTCTGTGAAGCAACACGCTCCATAGAGGAAGGCAGACACCAGCATCACGGGTCAAATCTGACGGCAGATATTCAGAACCACGTGTCACAAAAAGGCTACAACCAGCAAGACCCTGCATGGTACCAGTCTGAGATACCACTTCCGGGCCCCACACGAGAATCTTCAGAGGCCCCACTGGCTACCCTGATACACCACACAGAGTGCGACTGTCACCTTAGCTGAGAAACCCCCATGGCCACTCCCAGGCAGTAAGGGAGGTTTCCCTCCTCAACCCCTCAAAAGCAATGCTAGATACACGTGAGTCAGGGGCACACCCAACACGGCCCTGGTACACTCTAGAGCATTCACAGTGAGTCAGGTGCACACCCAACACGNGACCCCGGTACACTCTAGAGCATTCACAGTGAGTCAGGTGCACATCCAACACGACCCTGGTACACTCTATAGCATTCACAGTGAGTCAGGTGCACATCCAACATGACCCTGGTACACTCTAGAGCATTCACAGTGAGTCAGGTGCACATCCAACACGACCCTGGTACATTCTAGAGCATTCACAGTGAGTCAGGTGCACATCCAACACGACCCTGGTACACTCTAGAGCATTCAGTGAGTAAGGTGCACATCCAACACGACCCTGGCACACTCTAGAGCATTCACAGTGAGTCAGGTGCATACCCTGCATGGCTCTGGTACACTCTAGACATTCACAGTGAGTCAGGTGCACATCCAACACGACCCTGGTACACTCTAGAGCATTCACAGTGAGTCAGGTGCACATCCAACACGACCCTGGTACACTC
>NW_020257041.1:0-1029 GCF_003255815.1 Theropithecus gelada
AGCTCTCAGCTGAAGCCGAATCCGTGAGACTTCATTATCCCCATTTTTGGATTGAGTGTGAAGACTGTCAGCAAACCAGGGCTCCAGTGTGAAGCAGAGAACAGATCCTCTGATGCCTGCCTGAACATTTCATCCCCACCTCTGTCTTGCATATTGAACACCCTCAGAGCTACTGAGTCACCCACATTTGCAGGTCATTTATCCAGCCACCAGGATAACACAATTATGCGATAAAAATGCCTTCTCAGGGCTTTGTCATACTCAACAAGGAAGCTCAGAAGGCTAGGTAAGCGCAAGAAAGGGGGAAGCGTCCTCCAAACAGACAAAAACCAAGGAAAACCGTGCAGAGACTCGAGAGAGAGAGAGAGAGAGAGAGCAGAAACAGAGCCCACTGTAGCCTTTCAGGTCCTGCTGGCCGCAGCCCTGCGTTAGGTGGCACCATTTCCACGGATGCATCCTGCTGGGCCCATTTGAAAGGTCCCACTTGCGAGACATTCACCCCCACTTCCAGCTCCTGCAAGACCCGCTGCAGCCCCACTCCATCCTGGGGGCCGACTGTGCAAGTCTTCCCAGCGAGACCCCTCAGAGCCTGCTCAGTGTCTGAGACTGGGAAGCACCAACGATCCAGAAAGGCACAATCCCCTTCTCCTCGTGCTGCTTGCTTTCTGGGTTCCAAGTTGTCTAACGAGTCCTGCATAAACCCCGGGCTGGGGAGCCAGCCAGGGCCCAGCAGCACCCAGCTCATGCGCTCCACTCACCCCACAGAGGACCACTGAGGCCCCAGCACGCTCTGTCCGCGGGGCAAGACACCAGAAACAGCCACAGTTCAGGGTTCTGCCACCTGCCCCGCTGCCGTAATTACCTGCTGGGATCTGAATTCTCATTGGTTGGAAAGGTGATCCCACAGCTCCGCTGCCTTAATTACCTGCTGGGATCTGAAATTGCATTGTTTGGAAAGGGGATCTCACTGCTCAAGCACTCCCTGCTGCCTCCTTGCAAACAACATAAAAAATCCAAAACCCCTCTTAA
>NW_020257042.1:0-7057 GCF_003255815.1 Theropithecus gelada
TAGTTCTCTATTTCTTGCCACAAAGAGTCCACTCAAATAACTGCATCTTTCCTGCAGGTCTTGGAGTGAAACCACTGAGGCAATCACCTACATGAAGAAAGATCACCCAACAGAAAACTGCTTTCCGGAAACACCACAGACCACAGAATGTCTCTTTAAGAAATGTGCTGTCAGGTAAAAGCAAGATTTTGCAGCAGGTGAAAGAATGAGGTAGATGTATGTGTATTGATATAGAGAGATAGATTCATTGCTACATTTTTGAAGTTTCTTGGCTGGGTGTCTTGGCTCACGCCTGTAATCCCAGCACTTTGGGAGACCGAGGTGGGCGGATCACCTGAGGTCAGGAGTTCGAGACCAGTCTGGCCAACATGGTGAAATCCCATCTCTCCTAAAAATACAAAAATCAGTTGGGTGCGGTGGCCTGTGCCTGTCATCCCAGCTACTCGGGAGGCAGAGGCAGGAGAATCACTTGAACCAGGAAGGCAGAGGTTGCAGTGAGCCAAGGTTGCACCACCGCACTCCAGCCTGGATGACAGAGTGAGTGAGAGTCGGTCACAAAAAAAAAAAAAAAGTTTCAGAACATTGAATATTGTTATTATTACGTAGGGATCTGTATAGAAAGATCTAGAGGAATAATTACAAACAAAAGTGTGGGATGATGAGGTGCTCACATTTCTTGAGTCCTGCATTTTGGTACTATTTTAATTGTTCTGAACAAATGTGTATTTATTTTGGGACTTGTTTAGAACATAGCTGTGATTTGTTTTATGATGCTTAAGAATGTGTTACTGGTATACATTCCAGAAACATGTGAGGACAGGATTTCCCTAGCGTATACCACTTCCCAATACTTACAGAAAAAATAAACAGACCCAGGAAGATGGTGCGGCTTTTCTCCTAGACTGGGACCTTCAGCTCCATGGTTGCCAACTTCAGTGCTGAAAGCTCAAATACACAGGTATCTCCAACTCCAACATACATATTTGGAAACTTAGGCAACATTGCTTTGTGGAAAACTGTGCAACTCCTTACAGGAGAGAGAATTTTTTGTATTAAGCTGAAAAGCGGCTAATTGTGTATTTCTTCAACGACAGGCAATTCTTGGTGGCAAATGTGACACAGGTGAAGAAGACAGAAACATACAGGCTAGTGCTTTTCCAGAAATACAAGTGAAATCAAAATCGCATGGATATTACCTCTGGTGCCTTTTGTCTATCTTAGAAACTCACTAAGTTCTTTGGATAGCATCCATTTAATTTATAAGTATTTACTGAGCACTTAGCATATGCTTAGCCTCTGGAGTACAACGCAGAGTCACAGAGACAAATTCTTGGCACCCCTCGAGCTCCTATCCTCCTGGGGAAACATACGAAGCAAGATAATGTATAAATAAGGGAGAGAATTTCGGGTAAAGATATAACGAAGCAGGGAAAGGAACGGTGACAAGAGTGCTATTTTTGTAAAGGTCAGGAAGCCTTTTAGGGAAAAGTGCCATTTGAGCAGGGACCTGGAGTGAGGAAGCGAGCTGCGCAGAGCTCTCAGGGGAGGGCAGCAAAGGAGGTCAGCAAGAGGTAGGCCCTGGGCAGGAATAAGAATTTCTTATGTTTCTCAAAAGGCGAAGAACATCTTAAAGAGCTCACAGCATTTGGAATGTTAAGGTTCTGTGTTGCTGTTTTCATGTTTATAGACTCAGTGCTGTAAATGTAGCTCTGTTGCTTACATATTTTAGAATGAATTTTATTTAGGAGTCTAAATCTACTATGAAGGCACGGCCTTATCTAAATGTCTCTAAAAATACCTCCTGCCTTTCACAAAGAAAGACAGAATTTCACTCACAAGAGTCAAAGTTGTTCATTCCACCAGGAGAGAGAAGGCTGGACCAACAGCACCCCTGGGTTTCAGTCCACACTCCCCACTCCCTGACAGACTGCCTTGAACATGTGGCTGGAGGGGTCATAAAAGGGACAGAGAACGGAGCGACAGAAGATGCCTTCTGCAGTCTCAACTTTTAGCCCCAGTTGTTTGAGAACTGGTATCTCCCCTACACATCTGGCTCTGGTGGAGACAGAAATGACAGCCCCTACTTACAACGAGGAGACTGTGGCTCAGAGAAGTCAGGCGGCTGCCCAGGACCGTGGAGAAAGCCAGCTCTGCCTCGTAACCCTCGCTGCGCTGCCTGGCTCCCATTAGAGTCTGTGTTCCACTTCAGGAAACGAGCCTGTTGATTTTTCATTTACACAAAAATGAAAAATAAACACCAGATGTTTAAAAACATGTTGCAACACATCCTGCTGGAACTTAAAAGTGCATTCTGACCAAAAAAATTAAATTAGAAAATCCACATAGCAAAAAAAAAAAAAAAAATGTTTTGAATGAAAATAGTTTGTCTCTCTCTCACACATACTCTCTCTTGCACACACACACTCACATACACACACGAAAACAGTATCTCATTTCTCCTTCAGGGAGCAGCTGTGAAGGAAATTGGGGGAGGAGGGTGGACACAACATCCCATCTTTGTGTTTCGGTACAGACTAAGCTTTTAGGCCAGCTCTCCTGGCTGGAGCGGAGGCGTGGCCTGCATGAGAAGTAAACATCAGAGATCTGAAGAAGCTTATAAAATCGCTTGGGAGAGGCCAGTCACCAAGACAGGCATCTCAAATCGGCTGATTCTGCATCTGGAAACTGCCTTCATCTTGAAAGAAAAGGTATGTACTGTAGTTTTCACCTTTTCATTTATGATAATAATGTCTAAAATAGGAACGGTCTGGGTTCTCCATTGCCCCTTTTCAGCTACATATAATCACACTGATTGAGAGCTTGTGCCGGTAGCGTTAGACTTGTTCTCATTTTTCCTCAAACAAATGTACAAGGTAGGTATTATCAGAGCCATTCTTCCGGTGACGAAACTGAGGTAGATACACTAGCAACAGGCCTAAGATAAAACCAAACCCGGTGTGAACTCATCCCAGCATCTTTTGCTTACCCCTCCAAACTGGACAATAAGGAATTTCTCCATGCACAAACACCGTGCCAGGTGAATTCTCAGCGAGCTGTCCAACTGTGCATCACAGTAAAATAATCTGGAAACTGGAATTAATGGTGTGAATAGAAAATGCATTTAATGTCATAAAATATTGTGTTTGGGAGATACGTTTCTTGTTGTATTTAATGGCTAAATGAGTCTTTGAGACCTAATGACTTATTGGAACCTATTTTATTTTATGAGGTGAAATTTCAAAATCTAGTCCTTCATGTTCTGCAGGTCTTTGAGGTCAAGTGCTGTGACCCCAGGCACTGAGGGCGCAGGCTTGTGGGAGACCTAGGCTTACGTTCTAGCCTATTCCCAGGCACTAAGAGCGCGGGTTTGTGGGAGACCTAGGCTTACATTCTAGCCTATTCCCAGGCACTAAGAGCGCAGGCTTGTGGGAGACCTAGGCTTACATTCTGGCTTCGTAGTTTACCAGGAAGTAACCCGGGCAAATTCACCTCGTTTGTACAAAGTGTCAGCAGAGGTCGCCTCCAGAGGAGGTGCTGTGGAGACTGAGTGCATAGCACCCTTAAATTCCTGAGACCAGGGCTTCTCCGTGGGGAAGCTTAATGCAAGTGGAGCAGTGATTTCCAGCTAGTGCCAGGCCCAAGGTGGATGCACTATAACCTTAGTAGGATTGCTTTCAAATTACTTCATATCCTGTTAAAAATCATATTTATTTATTTATTTTTTATTTTTTGAGATGGAGTTTCACTCTGTCACCCAGGCTGGAGTGCAGTGGCACGATCTCAGCTCACTGCAGCCTCCGCCTCCCAGGTTCAAGTCATTCTTGTGCCTCAGCCTCCCAAGTAGCTGGGATTACAGGACTGCGCCAACACGCCCAGCTAATTTTTGTATTTTTTGTTTGTTTGTTTTTGTTTTGTTTTTTTTTGAGATGGAGTTTTTGCTCTATTGCCCAAGCTAGAGTGCAATGGTGTGATCTTGGCTTACTGCAACCTCTGTCTCCCACGTTCAAGCAATTCTCCTGCATCAGCCTCCCGAGTAGCTGGGATTACAGGTACCTGCCACCACACCTGGCTAATTTTTTGTATTTTTAGTAGAGACGGGGTTTTGCCATGTTGACCAGGCTGGTCTCAAACTCTTGACCTCAGGTGATGCACCCACCTCAGCCTCCCAAAGTGCTAGGATTACAGGCATAAGCCACTGCACCTGGCATAATTTTTGTATTTTTAGTAGAGACAGGGTTTCACCACGTTGGGCAGGCTGATCTCAAACTCCTGACCTCAAATGATCCGCCCACCTCGGCTTCCCAAAGTGCTGGGATTACGGGCATTAGCCATCGTGCCTGGCCAAAAATAATATTTAAATTATACTTAGTTTGTAAAGTATTTAAACTCCTCATTAGAACAGTCTTCCTATTGATATCAGAAGAAGATGCAAAAATATAAGTCGTATATAATCCATATGTTACCCACAGTCTTAAGTACACATTAAGAACATGCTGAATAAGTAATGGGCAAATTAGAATGGAAGGACATTGAAAACTATGATGGATGCTGTCCACCCTCTCTCACGAGGAGTTTTTGTTGTTGTTGTTGTTGTTGCTTGTTTGTTTTGAGATGGAGTTTTGCTCTTGTTGCCCAGGCTGGAGTACAATGGTGCGATCTTGGCTCACCACAACCTCCACCTCCCGGGTTCAAGCAATTCTCCTGCCTCAGCCTCCCGAGCAGCTGGGATTACAGAAGCGCACCACCATGCCCGGCTATTTTTTTTATTTTTAGTAAAGACAAGGTTTCTCTGTGTTGGTCAGGCTGGTCTCAAACTCCCGACCTCAGGTGATCCATTTGCCTCAGCTTCCCAAAGTGCTGGGATTACAGGCGTGAGCCACCACACCCGGCCTCACAAGGAGTTTTAACCACAGGAACAAAACTAATGTAGCCAAGAGGCATCTTTGGAAGAGAGGCAACAAGGGGGTTTGCTCTGCCTGAGGTAAAGAATATGTTTCAGCCCACAAGAGAACATTTTATCAGAGTAAGATGTAGAACTGACTTTTGTTGTGTCGTGTGGTGGTGAGACTCATCAGGTCACCGAGGCGGGGGGTTACTGAAAGGCCCTGTGGTGGCACAGAAGAAGCAGGTTCAGGGTGCTGCGGACAGGAGAGGCGGAGATGGGCCCGAGTCCCAGCTGTCTGCCCCTTCCAGGCCCCAGCTTTGCCATCTGTACACCTTGGAAGTAGGGCTAGAGAGATGACCTCTGAGGTCCTCTCCACTGTGGGGGACCTTGTAGAATGTGCATAATGTGTGGCCAGCCTCTGAGCTTTGATCCTCTGGGCCAGGCTTTCAGCTTGGGCCTACGAACTAGAACTAAAGATCTCTTTAAAATGCATGCAAATTTGTGTGGGTTTAGGCTGCATTTCTATAAATTCGTCATCCCCTAAAAGGTTAAAAGACAGGTGTTGTTTACACGGTGGTGGAGCTGCTGAGAAAGGGAGCCTCAAAGACCAGGGAAAGCGGCCCTGTTGCAGACTTGCTCAAAGGGCCTCAGTAACTGTCCCCCCACCGCAGCGACCCCAGCTGGCAAGCTTCCACTCATTACATAACTGTTCTTCTGAAAACCAGGCAACAAAACCTCCAGGAAAAAAAAGCTATTGATTATTAAAGGGTATTTAGAGGTTTAGAGACTCATAAGAAAGCAGTTATAATTATTCCTGTAATGACACATCCTTTGAAATGCTCAGATCTGAGAACATTTTGCTTGCATTGCATCAGTCATCATCATTACAGGGAGAAACGCAGAGAGCTGGAAATAGCTCGTGTGCAAGCTACAGGCAAGGAGTCACAAGGAAAGGAGCAAATTGACAGCAAGTCAGTGAAGGAAACAGGGGAGCTTCAAATACCCAGAACCTGCACACAGTTCTGCAGCCTCTGTCTCCCCGCAGCCTCCGTCTCCCCTCAGCCTCCGTCTCCCCGCAGCCTCCGTCTCCCCACCCTCCGTCTCCCCGCCCTCTGTCTCCCTGCCCTGCTGCCCCGCTTCAAAGCCAGCTTCTGCTGCCAAAGGACTCTTGGGGTTGAAATGCCTGTTGCACAGTTACACATCAGCCGACAGTCCTTCTCTGATTTAATGAACTTCATCTATGAAAAATACCCTCAACAGGCCAGGTGCAGTGGCTCAGGCCTGTAATCCCAGCACTTTGGGAGGCCAAGGCGGGTGGATCACCTGAGGTCAGGAGTTTGAGACCAGCCTGGCCAACATGGCAAAACCCCATCTCTACTAAAAATACAAAAATTAGCCAGGAGTTGTGGCAGGCACCTGTAATCTCAGCTACTCGGGAGGCTGAGGCAGGAGAATCACTTGAACCGGGAGGGAGAGGTTGCAGTGAGCCGCGGTCGCGTCAGTACATTCCAGCCTGGGTGACAGAGTGAGACTCCATCTCAAAACAAAACAAAACAAAACAAAAACCCTCAACAGAATGTCAAAAAAAAGAAAGAAAAGAAAAAAAAGAAACAGAAACCTGCGAAACCATCATCTTTCTGCTTTTGATAATAACAGTAAGGAGCATTGACTGAGCATTTACTCTGTGTCAGACACTCCCGTAAGTACTCTCTCGATATTATCTCATGTAATTCTCACAAAAATTCATGAGCTAGGAATGAGTATTATTCCCACTTACTAGACAAGGAAGCTAAGGCATAAACTGGACACAGTTATACATAGCATGGCCAGAATCAGAATCTGAACCTGGCTGGGTGACCCTGGGGTCCCCAGCAGGCCGCTCCCTGTTAAGGTTTCCAAGCGCACTCTTGGGCTGGTAGAGCAGCCAGCAAGATGAGGGCAGGGGGAGGGGTGGTGTCACAGAGCCATCTCCCCGAAGAATCTCGGAAGACACTAAGTGTTGGGCAAGGTTTGGTTTGGTTTTGTGTCTTTCATGGTTCGCTTGGAGGCTTTAATTTCCCACTTTACACAGCCCCCTCCATGTCCCCCCCTTTACACAGCCCCCTCCATGTCCCCCCCTTTACACAGCCCCCTCCATGTCCCCCCCTTTACACAGCCCCCTCCATGTCCCCC
>NW_020257043.1:0-265 GCF_003255815.1 Theropithecus gelada
TTTCCTTACAAAACATAGTATAGTAAGATTGTGGCATTCAGACAGCTGTTCAATCTTTAAAGGAACTGTGGAAGTAAACCAGGGGTTCCATGGATTATCAAATATTGTGGATTGGCCGGGCGGGGCGGCTCACCCCTGTAATCCCAGCACTTTGGGAGGCCGAGGCGGGCGGATCACGAGGTCAGGAGATCAAGACCATCCTGGCTAACACAGTGAAACCCCGTCAATACTAAAAAAAAAAAAAAAAAAAAAAAAAAAAAAAAAT
>NW_020257043.1:330-1029 GCF_003255815.1 Theropithecus gelada
AAAAAAAAAATATATATATATATATATAGTGAATCAGGTGAGCTCTAGGTTTCTCAATGGCACTTAAGGTAATTACCCTGCACTTTCATCTATTTTATAATATTGCCTTTATTTTTTTCATGAAAGAATTAGGTTTGGAAAAACAAGAAAAACAAGCTTAAAATTATTTCTCTAGTGAATTGGTTGTGTTTATAAATCTTTAGTTTAGCTTGAGTCCCCCCCTTTGTGAAATGTATAAATCCTTTTGATACATTAACAAACACTTGGAAAATGACTTAACTTATTAAGTTGAATTCTCTAATATAAGGGTTATAAGTGAAGGCTTAATTATTCAGCATTACTGAATTCAATATACCTGCCTTTTCAGTTTGCCTAGGGTGACAAATACATTTCCCATTACAGCTTGCCAATGTAACACAGCCTTATTTCATTTTTATTGTAAATAATATCACATTCTAATATGTTTTAGCTGAATACAGCAAAGTGTATTGAAAAAGGTCCATGAAAATGTTTAAAATTGGTTTATTTGATCTAAAAAGTTAATATGCAATTTTTATTTTTAATGTATCATTTTTCCCATTTATTCTTTTCTAAATAACACTTTCATCCAAAGTAGATGACAGAAGAAACAAAATGCCATTTTCTTTATGAAATTGTGAAGCATTTCAATAATAACTCAGATGCTGTTCAAGGTGTTGA
>NW_020257044.1:0-214 GCF_003255815.1 Theropithecus gelada
GTGCATAACGTGCAGGTTTGTTACATATGTATACTTGTGCCATGTTGGTCTGCTGCACCCATCAACTCGTCATTTACATCAGGTATAACTCCCAATGCAATCCCTCCCCCCTCCCCCCTCCCCATGATAGGCCCCGGTGTGTGATGTTCCCCTTCCTGAGTCCAAGTGATCTCATTGTTCAGTTCCCACCTATGAGTGAGAACATGCGGTGTTT
>NW_020257044.1:314-1029 GCF_003255815.1 Theropithecus gelada
GATCTCATTGTTCAGTTCCCACCTATGAGTGAGAACATGCGGTGTTTCGTTTTCAGTTCTTGTGATAGTTTGCTAAGAATGATGGTTTCCAGCTGCATCCATGTCCCTACAAAGGACACAAACTCATCCTTTTTTATGGCTGCATAGTATTCCATGGTGTATATATGCCACATTTTCTTAATCCAATCTGTCACTGATGGACATTTGGGTTGATTCCAAGTCTTTGCTATTGTGAATAGTGCTGCAATAAACATACGTGTGCATGTGTCTTTATAGCAGCATAATTTATAATCCTTTGGGTATATACCCAGTAATGGGATGGCTGGGTCATATGGTACATCTAGTTCTAGATCCTTGAGGAATCGCCATACTGTTTTCCATAATGGTTGAACTAGTTTACAATCCCACCAACAGTGTAAAAGTGTTCCTATTTCTCCACATCCTCTCCAGCACCTGTTGTTTCCTGACTTTTGAATGATCGCCATTCTAACTGGTGTGAGATGGTATCTCATTGTGGTTTTGATTTGCATTTCTCTGATGGCCAGTGATGATGAGCATTTTTTCATGTGTTTGTTGGCTGTATGAATGTCTTCTTTTGAGAAATGTCTATTCATATCCTTTGCCCACTTTTTGATGGGGTTGTTTGTTTTTTTCTTGTAAATTTGTTGGAGTTCTTTGTAGGTTCTGGATATTAGCCCTTTGTCAGATGAGTAGA
>NW_020257045.1:0-1028 GCF_003255815.1 Theropithecus gelada
CATCTCACAGAGTTACAGCTTTCCCCTCAAGAAGCCTCTCGCTAAGACAGTTCTTGTGGTATTGGCATAGTGATATTTGGAAGCCCATATAGGGCTATGGTGAAAAAGGAAATATCCTCGGATGAAATCTGGAAAGAAGCTTTCTGAGAAACTGCTTAGTGTTCTGTTAATTCATCTAACAGTGTTACATCTTTATTTCGTGGATCTCTTTGCTAGCCTTATTTCTGTGGAATCTGAGAGTAGATATTTCGGATCCCTTTGAACACTATAGGGCGAAGGGAAATATCCTCCGATAACCAAGAGAAAGAAGCTTTCAGAGAAACGTCTTTGTGTTCTGTGAAATCATCTCACAGATTTGAAGCTTTCCCCTCAAGAAGCCTTTCGCTAAGACAGTTCTTGTGGAATTTGCAAAGTGATACTTGGAAGCCCATAGAGGGCTATGGTGAAAAAGAAAATATCCTCGGATGAAATCTGGAAAGAAGCTTTCTGAGAAACTGCTTAGTGTTCTGTTAATTCATCTCACAGAGTTATATCTGTATTTCGTGGTTTTCTTTGCTTGCATTATTTCTGTGGAATCTGAGAACAGATATTTCGGATCCCTTTGAACACTATAGGGCCAAAGGAAATATCCTCCGATAAAAAAGAGAAAGACGCTTTCTGAGAAACTTCTTTGTGTTCTTTCAAATCACCTCACAGAGTTACAGCTTTCCCCTCAAGAAGCCTTTCGCTAAGACAGTTCTTTTGGAATTGGCAAAGTGATATTTGGAAGCCCTCAGAGGGCTATGGTGAAAAAGGAAATATCCTCGGATTAAATCTGGAAAGAAGCTTTCTGAGAAACTACTTAGTATTCTGTTAATTCATCTCACAGAGTTACATCTTTATTTCGTGGATCTCTTTGCTAGCCTTATTTCTGTGGAATCTGAGAACAGATAATTAGGATCCCTTTCAACACTATAGGGCCAAAGGAAATATCTTCCGATAACAAAACGAAAGAAGCTTTCTGAGAAACTTCTTTGTGTTCTGTGAAA
>NW_020257046.1:0-1028 GCF_003255815.1 Theropithecus gelada
AGCCCATAGAGAGCTATGGTCAAAAAGGAAATATCCTCAGATGAAATCTGGAAAGAAACTTTCAGAGAAACTACTCTGTGATGTGTGACTTCCACTCAGAGTTACATCTGTATTTCGTGGATCTCTTTGCTAGCCTTATTTCTGTGGAATCTGAGAACAGATATTTCGGATCCCTTTGAAGACTATAGGGCCAAAGGAAATATCCTCCGAAAACAAAGAGAATCTTTCTAAGAAACTTCTTTGTGTTCTGTGAAATCATCTCACAGAGTTACAGCATTCCCCTCAAGAAGCCTTTCGCTAAGTCAGTTTTTGGGGAATTGGCAAAGTGATATTTGGAGGGCCATAGAGGGCTATGGTGAAAAAGGAAATATCCTCTGATAAAATCTGCAAAGAAGCTTTCAGAGAAACTGCTTAGAGTTTTGTTAATTAATCTCACAGAGTTACATCTGTATTTCTTGGATCTCTTTGCTAGCCTTATTTCTGTGGAATCTGATAACAGATATTTCGGATTACTTTGAAGAGTATAGGGCCAAAGGAAACATCCTCCGGTAAAAAAGAGAAAGAAGCTTCCTGAGAAACTTCTTTGTGTTCTGTGAAATCATCCCAAAAGGTTACAGCATTCCCCTGAGGAAGCCTTTCACTAAGACAGTTCTTGTGTAATTGGCAAAGTGATATTTGGAAACCCAAAGAGGGCTATTGTGAAAAAGGAAATATCCTCAGCTGAAATCTGGAAAGAAGCCCTCTGAGAAACTGCTTCGTGTTCTGCTAAATCATCGCGCAGAGTTACATCTGTATATCAGGGATCTCTTTGCTCGCCTTATTTCTGTGGAATCTGAGAACAGATATTTCGGATCCCTTTGAAGACCATAAGGCCAAAGGAAATATCCTCCGGTAAGAAAGAGAAAGAAGAGTTCTGAGAAACTTCTTCGTGTTCTGTGAAATCATCTCACAGAGTTACAGCTTTCCCCTCAGGAAGCCTTTCTCTAAGACAGTTCTTGTGGAATTGGCAAAGTGATATTTGGAAGCAC
>NW_020257047.1:0-1029 GCF_003255815.1 Theropithecus gelada
CTAGGACAGTTCTTGTGGAATTGGAAAAGTGATATTTGAAAGCCCATGGAGGGCTATGGTGAAAAAGGAAATATCCTCAGATGAAATCTGGAAAGAAGCTTTCTTAGAAGCTGCTTAGCGTTCTGTTAATTCATCTCACAGAATTACATCTTTATTTCGTGGATCACTTGGCTAGCCTTATTTCTGTGGAATCTGAGAACCGATATTTCGGATCCCTTTGAAGACTATAGGGGCAAAGGAAATGTCCTCCGATAACAAAGAGAAAGTAGCTTTCTGAGAAACTTCCTTGTGTACTGTGAAATCATCTCATAGAGTTACAGCTTTCCCCTCAAGAAGCCTTTCGTTAAGACAGTTCTTGTGAAATTGGCAAAGGGATATTTGGAAGCCGATAGAGGGCTATGGTGAAAAAGGAAATATCCTCAGATAAAATCTGGAAAGAAGATTTCTGAGAAACTCCTTAGCGTTCTGTTAATTCATCTCCCAGAGTTACATCTGTATTTCGTGGATCTCTTTGCTAGCCTTATTTTTGTGGAATCTGAGAACCGATATTTCGGATCCCTTTGAAGACTATAGGGGCAAAGGAAATGTCCTCCGATAACAAAGAGAAAGTAGCTTTCTGAGAAACTTCCTTGTGTACTGTGAAATCATCTCANCTGTTAATTCATCTCCCAGAGTTACATCTGTATTTCGTGGATCTCTTTGCTAGCCTTATTTTTGTGGAATCTGAGAACAGATATTTCGGATCCCTTTGAAGAATATAGGGCCAAAGGAAATATCCTCTGATAACAAAGAGAAAGAAGCTTTCTGAGAAACTTCTTTGTGTTCTGTGAAATTATCTCACAGGGTTACAGCTTTCCCCTCAAGAATCCTTTCGCTAAGACAGTTCTTGTGCAATTGAAAAGAGATATTTGGAAGCCCATAGAGGACGATGGTGAGAAAAGAAATATCCTAAGATGAAATCTGGAAAGAAGCCTTCTGAGAAACTTCTTAGCGTTGTGTTAATCCATCTCACAGAGTTACATCTGTATT
>NW_020257048.1:0-1028 GCF_003255815.1 Theropithecus gelada
TTTTTTTTTTTTTGATTTATGGATATCCTACATTCATATATAATCTTGCTTGAATCCATGTAATTTTCTGGAAGAGTATTGAAAAAATACTAATTTTGTTCAGATATTTGACTATAAACCCACTTTCTATGTTTTATCCCCTAAAGAAACATTAACTGAACTAGTACATATCTTTAGTAAACGATATGACCAGCATTAAGAAAAATCAAGAGGAAAATGTAAATAATTAAAATTACTAACAAAAGTACTAGCAGCTATTAGTTTGGTGCAAAAGTAAATGGTTTTTGCTATTACTTTTAATGACAAAAGCACAATTACTTTAGCACCAACTGCATACATTGTTATTTTGATTAGAGTGTGATCTGCTTTATGTGATTCGTTTGCTAAAATTCAACTCCAGAAAATATGCACATTTGATATTTTTTAAAGTCTAACTATATTCCTCAGAAAGCTTTGAATCTATCTATTCATTTATATATTCATTTAAATATATTTGTACTTTCTTCTCATTCTGTTTTTCTACCCTAATTAAATTACCATACTTTTTAAACAGAAAATAATTGTTTCATAATATAAGATCACATAGTTGTTTTCAATAAGAAGTATTGTATTGTAAATCCAACTTGTAAACTCAATCATTGTGGAAATATCATTGTGGTACATCCAAATGGACAATTATTTAAAGACACTTCTATAGTTTTTAATAGAATTCAGTCATTAATCTTTCTCTAAATATGAAGCTATACTGTTACTTGAGAAAGACTGCCAACCAAGCTGGTGGCTGAATAATTCATATATTATAAAACTGTGTCTCTTTGTTTTAATATATAGTGTTAACTCTTTTTAAGATATTCTTTTTTTTTTTTTTTTTTTGAGACGGAGTCTCGCTCTGTCGCCCAGGCTGGAGTGCAGTGGCCGGATCTCAGCTCACTGCAAGCTCCGCCTCCCGGGTTCCCGCCATTCTCCTGCCTCAGCCTCCCGAGTAGCTGGGACTACAGGCGCCCACAACCGCGCCCGGCTAATTTTTT
>NW_020257049.1:0-1028 GCF_003255815.1 Theropithecus gelada
GCTTTAAATGTGTCCCAGAGATTCTGGTATGTTGTATCTTTGTTCTCCTTGGTTTCAAAGAACATCTTTATTTCTGCCTTCATTTCGTTATGTACCCAGTAGTCATTCAGGAGCAGGTTGTTCAGTTTCCATGTAGTGGAGCGGTTTTGATTGAGTTTCTTAGTCCTGAGTTCTAGTTTGATTGCACTGTGGTCTGAGAGACAGTTTGTTATAATTTCTGTTCTTGTACATTTGCTGAGGAGTGCTTTACTTCCAATTATATGGTCAATTTTGGAGTAAGTACGATGTGCTGCTGAGAAGAATGTATATTCTGTTGATTTGGGGTGGAGAGTTCTATAGATGTCTATTAGGTCTGCTTGCTGCAGAGATGAGTTCAATTCCTGGATATCCTTGTTAACTTTCTGTCTTGTTGATCTGTCTAATGTTGACAGTGTAGTGTTGAAGTCTCCCATTATTATTGTATGGGAGTCTAAGTCTCTTTGTAAGTCTCTAAGGACTTGCTTTATGAATCTGGGTGCTCCTGTATTGGGTGCATATATATTTAGGATAGTTAGCTCTTCCTGTTGAATTGATCCCTTTACCATTATGTAATGGCCTTCTTTGTCTCTTTTGATCTTTGATGGTTTAAAGTCTGTTTTATCAGAGACTAGGATTGCAACCCCTGCTTTTTTTTGTTCTCCATTTGCTTGGTAAATCTTCCTCCATCCCTTTATTTTGAGCCTATGTATGTCTCTGCGTGTGAGATGGGTCTCCTGAATACAGCAGACTGATGGGTCTTGACTCTTTATCCAGTTTGCCAGTCTGTGTCTTTTCATTGGAGCATTTAGTCCATTTACATTTAAGGTTAAGATTGTTATGTGTGAACTTGATCCTGCCATTATGATATTAACTGGTTATTTTGCTAGTTAGTTGATGCAGTTTCTTCCTAGCCTCAATGGTCTTTACATTTTGGCATGTTTTTGCAATGGCTGGTACCGGTTGTTCCTTTCCATGTTGAGTGCTTCCTTCAGGGTCTCTTGTAAGGCAGG
>NW_020257050.1:0-1028 GCF_003255815.1 Theropithecus gelada
AGTACAATAAGAATCTGATTTCTTTTGTAACAGAACACAACTGGAGATTTTACCAAAGATATGGTTATTTTACCAGTGGAATGGCCTACCTTCAAATACAAACAGACAGGCTTGAGGAATTAAAGTTGACCAGCAGAGATGATAAAAGCCCCTTGAAGAAACTGGCCTCATAACTATCTACACAGGCCTTGCACAGAGTTCCTGACCTGTGGTAAGTAAAAGCTGTCACATTCTGACAGGCCTATGATTCCCAAATTATCCTGGAAGCTGAAGAAGAGAGAAATTCAACCAATGTGTACAAGTATTTGCAGGCACAGATACATCCCTTCAAGGCTTTTTTAAAAAGTCCAATCCGAGATTCCTTAGGGAACAAAGTTCCAGCAAACCCAGTTTAGAAAGAGCTAATACGGGAAATAATTATTCTTGCTGAACTTTACACAAATAAACAGGCTAACTACAATAATACCAAAACTTATTTTGCAAATAAATGTGTCCTACTATGATATGTCTTAAATAAAAATGAAAACTAGAGAGCGAAACATTATATTTCAGAAAAATACTATAGCACACCTGTTGTTAGATTCTAGTCTTGTCCATTGTTTTTGAGCTTTTGATTATTTTCTGCACTTTGGAATGAATCCTGAAATCTCTCAGAGCTAAAGTCCTCAAACGAACACATCCACATTTTTCTTCCCATTTTCTGACCTGGACTCAATGAAATGGCTGCGACCTTCTTCCGGAGGCCCTGCATGCTGAAGCTTATCCCTGGAGATACAGATGAAAAATACGTGAGATTGTCATCGCTATCCTCCTTTGCAACTTAAAAATGCTTTGAATCTAACATCTGGATATGTTGTGCCCAACATTAGCCTTTGTTATTATTTTCTATTTCGATAGAAATGCCTGTTATTAAAAATATTTTTTGCCTTAATCACATAAGAGAGCCTACTTCATATGCAGTGACACCTCCTGGAATGAAACACAGCTAGGATATATTCTGAGAACTAGGAAACTAACTAAAAAGATAT
>NW_020257051.1:0-1028 GCF_003255815.1 Theropithecus gelada
GCTTTTGCTGCCGTTGCTTTTGGTGTTTTAGACATGAAGTCTTTGCCCATGCCTATGTCCTGAATGGTACTACCTAGGTTTTCCTCTAGGGTTTTTATGGTATTAGGTCTAACATTTAAGTCTCTAATCCATCTTGAATTAATTTTCGTATAAGGAGTAAGGAAAGGATCCAGTTTCAGCTTTCTACTTATGGCTAGCCAATTTTCCCAGCACCATTTATTAAATAGGGAATCCTTTCCCCATTTCTTGTTTCTCTCAGGTTTGTCAAAGATCAGATGGCTGTAGATGTGTGGTATTATTTCTGAGGACTCTGTTCTGTTCCATTGGTCTATATCTCTGTTTTGGTACCAGTACCATGCTGTTTTGGTTACTGTAGCCTTGTAGTATAGTTTGAAGTCAAGTAGCGTGATGCCTCCAGCTTTGTTCTTTTGACTTAGGATTGTCTTGGAGATGCGGGCTCTTTTTTGGTTCCATATGAACTTTAAAGCAGTTTTTTCCAATTCTGTGAAGAAACTCATTGGTAGCTTGATGGGGATGGCATTGAATCTATAAATTACCTTGGGCAGTATGGCCATTTTCACGATATTGATTCTTCCTATCCATGAGCATGGTATGTTCTTCCATTTGTTTGTGTCCTCTTTTATTTCACTGAGCAGTGGTTTGTAGTTCTCCTTGAAGAGGTCCTTTACATCCCTTGTAAGTTGGATTCCTAGGTATTTTATTCTCTTTGAAGCAATTGTGAATGGAAGTTCATTCATGATTTGGCTCTCTGTTTGTCTGTTACTAGTGTATAAGAATGCTTGTGATTTTTGCACATTAATTTTGTATCCTGAGACTTTGCTGAAGTTGCTTATCAGCTTAAGGAGATTTTGGGCTGAGACAATGGGGTTTTCTAAATATACAATCATGTCATCTGCAAAGAGGGACAATTTGACTTCTTCTTTTCCTAACTGAATACCCTTGATTTCTTTCTCTTGCCTGATTGCCCTAGCCAGAACTTCCAACACTATGTTGAATAGGAGTGGTGA
>NW_020257052.1:0-1028 GCF_003255815.1 Theropithecus gelada
GTTTCAGTAAGCTAAGGTTGCACCACTGCACTCCAGCCTGGGCTACAGAGCGAGACTCCGTCTCAAAAAAGAAAAAAAAAAAAAAAAGGATTTTCTCCTGCAGCTGTGGCCCGGGTATGGCGACTTCAGGCTCTGTGACTCTGGAGGCCCCCTCTGAATCATCCAAGCCTCCCGTCATTGAGGGGTTAGCCCACTGTTTACAGCAATCCAGAGGGTTTCAAGGAAAGGTTCCTTCGCAAGGCGCGCGAGAACACGGTGGTACCCATAGGTTGCCTGGGCACGGCGGCCGCCCTCACCAAAGGCCTCTACTGCTTCCACCAGGGCAACAGCCAGTGCTTACAGCTCAAGATGCGTGCCCGGATCGCCGCCCAGGGCTTCACCGTCGCAGCCATCTTGCTGGGTCTAGCTGCCCCACTATGAAGTCTCGACCCTGAGCCCAGGGTCTTGAAACCTCTGCAGAAATCATTCCGAAATCCAGGAGCAACCAGTGGCCCTACCATGGGACTTACTCCCTCCTCTCCTTTGAGAGGTCCCTTTGTCGTTGGGGGAGGAAGTGACCCTTTGTGTAACCGTAACTGAAAGATTTTTTCAAAAATCCCAGATTTTGTTGTTTGAATGTTACATACTTCTATTTGTGCCACATCTCCCCTCCGCTCCCCTGCTTAATAAACTCTAAAAAAAAAAAAAAAAGTAAAAAATTACATACATACTGTATGTAATCTTTTAGGATTGCTTTTATTAACTAGGCATATTCGTATGGGAAGGGGGATTTTTTTTTTTTTTTTTTTCTTTTTTGAGATGGAGTCTCCCCCTGTCGCCCAGGCTGAAGTGCAATGGCAAAATGTAGGCTCACTGCAACCTCTGCCTCCCGGATTCAAGCAATTCTCCTGCCTCAGTCTCCCAAGAAGCTGGGATTACAGACACGCAGCATCACCCCCGGCTAATTTTTTGTATCTTTAGTAGAGATGGGGTTTCACCACGTTGGCCAGGCTGGTCTCGAACTCCTGACCTCATGATCCACCCACCTC
>NW_020257053.1:0-7053 GCF_003255815.1 Theropithecus gelada
CAGATGGAGTCTGGTATCCCATTAGGCCCTGGGATAGGTGCAGGGGAACCAAGCCTGAAATTTTATATACAGACATGTGTTGCTTAACGACGAGGATCTATTCTGAAAAATGCATCTTATGGCCGGGCGCGGTGGCTCAAGCCTGTAATCCCAGCACTTTGGGAGGCCGAGACAGGCGGATCACGAGGTCAGGAGATCGAGACCATCCTGGCTAACACGGTGAAACCCCGTCTCTACTAAAAAATACAAAAAAAACTAGCCGGGCGAGGTGGCGGGCGCCTGTAGTCCCAGCTACTCGGGAGGCTGAGGCAGGAGAATGGCGTGAACCCAGGAGGCGGAGCTTGCAGTGAGCCAAGATCACGCCACTGCACTCCAGCCTGGGCGGCAGAGCGAGACTCTGTCTCAAAAAAAAAAAAAAAAAAAAGAAAAGAAAAATGCATCTTTAGGTGATTTTATCATCGTGTGAGCATCACAGAGTAACTTACACAAACCGAGATAGTGTAGCCTACTACACACCTGGTCAGATGGTGGTGTCTAATGAACACCTGGCCAGATGGTGGAGCCTAGTAGCCTAGTGCACACCTGCCCGGACAGTGGAGTCTAGTGAACACCTGGCCGGATGATAGAGTCTGGTGCACACCTGGCCGGATGGTGGAGCCTGGTGCACACCTGGCCGGACGGTGGAGTCTGGTGCACACCTGGCCGGACGGTGGAGTCTGGTGAACACCTGGCCGGATGGTAGAGTCTGGTGCACACCTGGCCGGACGGTGGAGTCTGGTGCACACCTGGCCAGATGGTGGAGTCTGGTGCACACCTGGCCGGACGGTGGAGTCTGGTGAACACCTGGCCGGATGGTAGAGTCTGGTGCACACCTGGTCAGATGATGGTGGAGCCTGGTGCACACCTGGCCGGATGGTGGATTCTAGTGCACACCCGGCCGGATGGTGGAGTCTAGTGTTCCCAGGCTACACGCCTGTGCCGCAGGCAACTGTCCTGAATGCTGTGGGCAACTGTAACACAAGGGTGAGAGTTTGTACATCTAATCATAGAAGAAAAAGTGCAGTGAGAATATGGCACAAAAGGTGATCAGTGGTCACCTGCATAGGACACTTACCATGAATGGAGCCTGCGGGACTGGAAGGTGCTCTGGGTGAGTCAGCGAGTGAGCAGGGAGTGGATGTGAGGACCTCAGACGCTACTGTGCCCTCCCAGAGACTCTATGAACACTGTACACTTAGAGTACTCTAAATTTCCGTTTAAAAACAGTTTTTCTTTCTTTAATAAGTTAACCTTAGCTTTTCATTGCTTTTTTATGTCGTAACCTTTTTACTTTTTAAACTTTTTGACTCTTTTGTAATAGCACTTTGCTTAAAACACAAACACACTGTACAGGCATACAAAAATATTTTTTCTTTATATCCTTATTCTACAAACTCTTTTCTGCTTTTAAAATTGTTTGTACCTTTTTGCTTTCTAAACCTCGTCGTTAGAAACTAAGACACACGTTAGCCTAGGGCTACACAGGGTCAGGGAATCAGCATCGCCGTCTCCCACCCCCATACCTCGTCCCCCTGGCTTCTTCAGGAGCAGTAACGCGCGTGGAGCTGTCATCTCCTGTGAGAACCGTGCATCCTCCTGATGCCTCTTGAAGGACCAGCCTGAGGCTCTTCCTCAGTAACTGGTTGGCTGGTTTTTTACAGCTAGGGTCTCGTTTTGTCGCCAGGCTGTGGTGCCGTGGTGTGATCATGGCTCCCGGCAGCCTCAAACCAGTGGGCTCAAGAGATCCACTTCAGCTACAGGCACATGCCACCGCATCCGGCTGTTTTTAAACTTTTTTTAGAGACAGGGTTTTGCTCCGTTGCCCAGGTGGGTCTCAAACTCCCGAGCTCAAGTGATCTCCCCACCTCTGCCTACTGAGTTGCTGGGATTACAGGCAAGAGCCATCCCACCCTGCCAACTTTCTTTAGTAAGCAGGAGGAGTACACTCTAAAATAACAATAAAAAGTGTGGTGTAGTAAATACACACTGTACATAAAAACAGAAAGCAGTAACACGGCTGTTTATTGTCAGGTATTAGATACTGTACATAATTGACGTGTGTGACTTTATGCCCTGGCAGTACAGGAGGTTTGTCTGCACCGGCATCGCCATACGCTCGTGAGCCTTGCACTGACGTCCTGACGTCCACAATCTCACGGGGTGAGGGTTGTGTTTCAGCCCCATCACGGTTTTAAGGGGCCACCGTCACCGACGTGTCCATCGTTGGCTGGAGCGTTGCTATTCAGTGCAGGACGGTGATGGCATCTGAGCCTCCTCCCCATGCTTAACACCCCCTCCTAATGAGGAGAGCTTTTCTCTACAAACATACCTTATGGTTTATCTTCAGAGGAAGGAAGGTAGTCTCCGGTGAAATATCCTCAAGCTAAGCGGGACCAGGGGAAGACGGTATTTGAAAAAATACCATTGAAACCAACTCACTGACTCTCCTGTGCTGGCAGACATAAGCCACTTGTGGAACTCTTGAGACAGGGTGGTGTAGGGTGGGCCGGGGGTCCCCACCTGTGTGTGAGGTGGGGCTGGAACCACCCTCCAGAAACAAGCCAACAGCCCAGGGAAGGGGCAGTCCGTGGAGTGGCTGGGGACACCAGAAGGGACAGAAGCAGCTGCAGTCAGGCCTCTTGTGAGGGACGGAAGGATCAAGCAAGGGGCCCCAGAGTGTCCTTCCCTGGGTCGGGGCACACACTGAGGGCGCATGGGGCTCCCGGCAGTGCACATCCAGCAGCCCAGGCGGGGCAGCCCAGCAGCTGAGCGTCAAGCCCAGGCGGGTGTGGAAGGCCACGTGTTCCTGCTGTGGAGAAGGGAGCTTCTCAGAGGAAGCGCCAGCTGAGCTGCCTTCCCTTTCTTTTTTTTTTTTTTTTTTTTTTTTTGAGACGGAGTCTTGCTCTGTAGCCCGGACTGGAGTGCAGTGGCCGGATCTCAGCTCACTGCAAGCTCCGCCTCCCAGGTTTACGCCATTCTCCTGCCTCAGCCTCCCGAGTAGCTGGGACTACAGGCGCCTGCCACCTCGCCCGGCTAGTTTTTTGTATTTTTAGTAGAGACGGGGTTTCACCGTGTTAGCCAGGATGGTCTCGATCTCCTGACCTCGTGATCCGCCCGTCTCGGCCTCCCAAAGTGCTGGGATTACAGGCTTGAGCCACTGCGCCCGGCCAGCTGCCTTCCCTTTCACGGTTGCGTTGGCCCAGCTGCAGGATCTGACGCTGTCCCACGTCCTCGTGTGTGACGTGCACATCATCTGTGGCTAAAGCACCCTCTGCTGGGCCCTGGGTTTGGCCGACAGTGAGGTGAAGGCCTGTGCCAGTTGCTTGAATTCTTTCTTTCTCTAGACACAGGGTCTCACTCTGTCGCCCAGCAGAGTGCTGTGGTGTGATCACCCCACGGACCACAGTGAGTTTCACAGAGCAGAGTCACACTAAAGAGACGGCGAGATTGGCAGGCAAGGGCTCCATCCGCTGGCTCTTCTGACACCCACTTCCCTCACCGTCCGCAGCAGCATCCTGGTCTGACCACGTGGCTGAGTGTTGTTTTCCAAAGGTGTGCGCCTCTTGTCTTCCGGTCCTGGAGGTCCGCGTCTGAGGTGGGCATCGGGCCGATAGCAAGGCTCCTGGAGGCTGTGGTGGAGACGGCGTCCCTTCCTGCCTCCAGCTCCAGACACCGCTGCCGCGTTCCCGAGTTCTCAGTCACGTCTCCTGACTTCTGCCTCTGTTGCCACGTCCTCTTCTCTCAATTTTTTATCGTGGTAAGATAACCCCAACCAAATTCGTCCTTTCGACCATTTAAAAATCCAGTGGTGCTGAACAGCCACATGTTGTACAACCGCCACTTCGTTTCCAGAACTTCCTTTCCTTTTACAGAAAGCAACAAATCAGAGGCTGAAGTTCAGTTACCAAGTTACACCTTCTGTGCAAACAAAGACTCCGGCCCAGTCTGATTCATTGTGGAAAGCAGAGGTTGCAAAGGGAGTCGCCTCTGGTCCTTTTGTTGCTTAGGTGTGGAAAGTGGGGGTTTTCCTTTTGATTTCGTCCTAGGAAGTCAGCGTGAATCAACCTTAGGTTCTCTGCCTCTTTACCCTGTTCTCCTGCCTCACTGGTAGCCTCTGTCCTGTGTGTTTCATAGAAGTGGGATTAAACGTCTGTCCTTTGGTCGGCCTTGTTCTCGTAACATCACGTTTCTCAGGGTTCGTCCCTGTTGTGACATGGACTTCATCCTTTTTGTGACTGAATAGTATCCCACTGCACGCGTGTGCGGGTGTGATGGGTGTGCGTGCAGGTGTGTGGGTGTGGTGGGTGTGCATGCGGGTGCAAGTGCAGGTGTGCGTGTGGGGTGTGTGCGGGTGTGATGGATGTGTGTGCGGGTGTGCGTGCGGGTGTGTGGGTGTGGTGGGTGTGCATGCGGGTGCGAGTGCAGGTGTGCATGTGGGTGTGCGTGCGGGTGTGTGCGCAGGTGTATAGGTGTGCGTGTGGGTGTGATGGGTGTGCATGTGGGTGCACGTGCAGGTGTGCGTGTGGGTGCGCATGCAGGTGCGTGTGCATGTCTGTATGGTTGATCCGTTCATATCTGGGTAGACGCTGGGCCGTTTCTACCTTGTGGTGAACAGCACTGCTGTGGACATTGTGTATTTTCTGTTGAGCCCTCTTCTCAGTTCTCTTGGGTGTCGACCTGCGCGGAGTTGCTGGCCGTGTGTAATTCAGCTTCTTGAGGAACAGCCAAACCATCTCCACGGCAGCTGCCCCGTTTCACTTTCGCCCCAGCAGCGCCCAGAGGGACCCGTCTCTCCACATCCTGGTCAACACGTGTTACTTTGTAGATTTTTGTTTTGTTTTTCATAATAGCCATCCTGACGCCCATGAAGTGGGGTCTCCTGTGTCTTGGTTTTTGTTTCCCTGATGACTCGTGACGCAGAGCCCGTTTCATGTCCTTGTGGCCGTGTGTGTGTGGTCTTTGGGGATCTGTCTATTCACGGCTTTTGCCCTTTTTTAAATTGGATTTTTGTCTTCTTTGTTTGTTGTGTTGTAGGAGTTCTTTATATATTCTGGATACCGGAGCCCTATCAGAGCTATAACTTGCGAATATTTTTTCTCATGCTGTGGGCATCTTTTCGCTGTACTGAGAATGCCTTCTGAAGCACCAAGTTTGCCTCCTGGCGACATCCCGCTTAACACTCTTTTTCCCTTGGTTGCTCATGTATTTGACGTCATATCCAAAGAACACGTACACCCGTTTTTTTGAGAATTTTATAGTTTCTGCTCTTGTTTTTAGGTCTTTGATTCATTCTCAGTTAATTTTTGTGCAGTCGTCCCTCAGTTTCCAACTGGGATTGGTTCCGGGACTCCCGATAGATAGCAAATCCACAGCACTCAAATCCTTGATGTAGATGAGCTCAGATTCACGTGGCCTGGGCCTCGCCCTGCAGAAAAGACAGGATGCTCTGCAGACTGGCAGGGCCGCGGCAGCCGCGTGCGTTTCTTGGAGCGCTGTGCCATTGCGGGGCTGAGTGTAAACACAGAACGGTCTCTGCTTTGTCCAGCCTCCCAAACAGCAGTAAGGCTCGGCGGCGGAAACCTGGCTCCTCAGCAGGGCATGGCTGGGCCCTCCCTTCCGGGCCCAGTCCACCGAGAACGGAACATGCCCGCCACGCCCCGTGGCATCTGCCCTGAGTGTCCCAGTGTCTTCCCTTTTCCCAGTCCTGTGTACAAAACCCTAAATAAGTCTTTTTCTTTTTTTTTTTTTTGAGATAGAGGCTCACTCTCACCCAGGCTGAGGGCGGTGGCACAGTCTCGGCTCACTGCAACCTCCACCTCCCAGGTTCAAGCGATTCTCCTGCCTCAGCCCCCTGAGTGGCTGGGATTACAGACGCACACCACCAAGCCTGGATAATTTTTGTATTTTCAGTAAAGATGGGGTTTCACCAGGCTGGCCAGGCTGGTCTCAAACTCCTGACCTCGGCCTCCCAAAGTGCTGGGATTACAGGCGTCAGCCACCACGCCAGGCCAAATGTGTCTTTTTTGCAAGGGCTATTATAGTTTGGGGGAACCTATATTTTATATTTATTTGAAGTAAGTATTTAAGAGAAAAAATATGTAAATATGTTTACCATCAGGACAGATATTTTAAGTGAAAAAAAAACCGTGTTAAAAGCTGTGTCTTACGCATATTCTCTCACTTTAGGGAAGATTTTCACGGGATTTTTCTTGTCTGTTTTTAATTTGTTTTAAAATTTTCTAGTCCTGGGAGTTAATCATTAAAAAGTGCTTGCTGAGAATTAACTTGAGTTTCACTAGACCTTGGTTGGAGAAGGAAGGGGGGAATCAAGGGCAAGGACCTCACCCTCCTTCCCAGAGCTGGACGGGCCGGCCCCGCGCCCTGCACTGTTGGCCGCCTCCGAGCCACCTCGAGACCCAGGGCCCTTCCTGTCGGAGCCAGAACTGAACCACCGACGTTTCCCCAGTGTGTCGGGAGGTGATTCAGGGCAAGTGTTGAGGAGGAAACCCCAGTTCGTGGTAGGGAGGTCACGCGTGCAGGGTAGCGTGTGCAGCCCGAGAGGTGGTCGAGGGTCAAGGGTCGAGGGTCCTGTTCCACTCCCGGGCCCGCACACACGCACACGCACACACACACATGCTGCCTGCACACATGGGCACACAGGTACATGCAGAAGCACACATGTACACACATGAATGCACACATGCTGCCCGCACACACACACGTGCACACACACACTGCACACAGCACCAGACCCAGTACCCATGCCTGGAGGCAGCTGCGTCACCCCCACTGCGTGTGCGCACGCACTCTTCCTCTCTCCGCGTCACCCCCACCGCGTGCGCACGCACTCTTNCCCCACCGCGTGCGCACGCACTCTTCCTCTCTGCGTCACCCCCACCGTGTGTGCACGCACTCTTCCTCTCTCCGCGTCACCCCCACCGCGTGCGCACGCACTCTTCCTCTCTCCGCGTCACCCCCACCGCGTGCGCACGCACTCTTCCTCTCTGCGTCACC
>NW_020257054.1:0-1029 GCF_003255815.1 Theropithecus gelada
GCATATGCATACCACATAGTTTCATCAAAGTACATAAGGAACTTTTACAAACTTTTTTATTTTTTATTTGTTTTCAAGACAGGGTCTCACTCTGTCACCCAGGCTGGAGTGCAGTGGTGCAACCTCAGCTTACTGCAACCACNAGCTATTTTTCTGTATTTTTAGTAGAAATGGAGTTTCACCATGTGAGCCAGGATGGTCTCAAACTCCTGACCTCAAGGGATCACCCACCTCAGCCTCCCATAGTGTTGGGATTACAGGCATGAGTCACTGCACTCTGCAAGGAACTTTACTTTTCATTATTTCTGGTTCAGGTTATAAAATTGGTTAGCTTTATCTGAATCTTAGGTCTTCATATGCATTCCCAGGTTCATTGTTATCTGTTGCATCCTTTTAATCATCTTCTAGTTCTACTTCCTTTTTTTTTTTGTTTTTTTGAGTTGGAGTCTCACTCTATCACCCAGGCTGGAGTGCAGTGGGGCTATCTCAGCTCACTGCAACCTCCGCCCCTGGGTTCAAGCGATTCTCCTGCCTCAGCCTCCCGAGTAGCTGAGACTACAGGTGTGCCACCATGCCCTGCTAAGTTTTTGTATTTTTAGTAGAGACAGGGTTTCACCATGTTAGCTAGGATGGTCTCGATCTCCTGACCTCGTGATCTGCCCATCTCAGCCTTCCGAAGTGCTGGAATTACAGGCATGAGCCACTGTACATGGCCTCCACTTAGTTTTTACCAGTCTGTGTTTTCTAATCTATACAATCATCTAAAAATAGAACATAGATTTTGAAATAATACAAGTTAAAAATTTAAATGAAACAGGCCAGGCATGGTGGCTCCCGTCTGTAATCCCAGCACTTTGGGAGGCTGAGGTGGGCAGATTGGCTGAAGTCAGGAGTTTGAGACCAGCCTGATCAACATGGTGAAACCCCGTCTCTACTAAAAATACAAAAATTAGCTGGGTGTGGTGGCATGCCCCTTTGTTCCAGCTACTCAGGAGGCTGAATCAGAAGAATCATTTGAACACAGGAGGC
>NW_020257055.1:0-1028 GCF_003255815.1 Theropithecus gelada
CAGAAAGAAAAATTGAGAGGAAGAAGACTTACAAATTTGAATTTCAGAGTTTCCACTTTTCACCCTTATTTTACAGTAGATTCATGGGTCCATAAATGAACATTTTGTTCTCTCTATTTTAACTTTTGTTCTCCTCTGATGTATAATTGTTTAAGTACTCTGTCTAGTTTTATGACAATTACTGTTTTCACTTTTACTTCAGTGTATGTCTTCACTCACATATTTTAGATTTGTTCAGTAAGGAGTTTGTCCACAGTATATATCCCAAATAAGTATTGCTTTAGAAACAGTGTTTTACTTTAGTATGTGTTATAGCATACATTATTTGGAAGGATAGCTTATCTATTTATTTTTTTCTCATAATTTGGTTTGGAAGTATGAGTACTGCTTTCTTCATAATAAAAAGTAGTTTTAACATATTATAGATACCATGTGCAGATTTATTTTAGTGAAGCCACAACCGTGTTAGAAAGCCAGTCAACCTAGGCCAGGCGCGGTGGCTGAAGCCTGTAATCCCAGCACTTTGGGAGGCCGAGGCGGGTGGATCACGAGGTCAGGAGATCGAGACCATCCTGGCTAACATGGTGAAACCCTGTCTCTACTAAAAAATACAAAAGAACTAGCTGGGCGAAGTGGCGGGCGCCTATAGTCCCAGCTACTCGGGAGACTGAGGCAGGAGAATGGCGTAAACCCAGGAGGCAGAGCTTGCAGTGAGCCGAGATCCGGCCACTGCACTCCAGCCTGGTGACAGAGCGAGGCTCTGTCTCAAAAAAAAAAAAAAAAAAAAAAAGCCAGTCAACCTAAATTTACTCAAGAATTCCAGAAGTAAATCTCTCATTATTAATGGTTTCTTTCAGAGAAGTTATAATTTTACATAGATTTCTATTTTTATCGGTTTAACTTAATTTTTACTAATTAAAAAATACTGGTTTCAAAGATTTATTTGCAGAAAAAAATGCCAGTTTTTTCTAAGCAATAATCATTGTAACAATAATGCTCTTTTGAACACCTCTGAACACTTGTTCATC
>NW_020257056.1:0-1027 GCF_003255815.1 Theropithecus gelada
GAGGATATTTCCTTTGGCCCTATAGTCTTCAAAGGGATCCGAATTATCTGTTCTCAGATTCCACAAAAATAAGGCCAGCAAAGAGATCCACGAAATACAGATGTAACTCTGTGAGATGAATTAACAGTACACTAAGCAGTTTCTCAGAAAGCTTCTTTCCAGATTTCTTCTGAGGATATTTCCTTTTTCACCATAGCCCTCCATGTGCTATCAAATATCACTTTGCCAATTGAACAAGAACTGTCTTAGCGAAAGTCTTCTTGAGGGGAAAGCTGTAACTTTGTGAGATGATTTCACAGAACACAAAGAAGTTCATCAGAAAGCTTCTTTCTCTTTGTTATCAGAGGATATTCCCTTTGGCCCTACAGTCTTCAAAGGGATCCGAAATATCTGTTCTCAGATTCCACAGAAATAAGGCTAGCAAAGAGATCCAGGAAATACAGATGTAACTCTGTGAGTGGAAGTCACACATCGCACAGCAGTTTCTCAGAAAGCTTCTTTCCAGATTTCATCTAAGGATATTTACTTTTTCACCATAGCCTTCTATGGGCTTCCAAATATCACTTTGCCAATTCCACAAGAACTGTCTTAGCGAAAGGCTTCTTGAGGGGAAAGCTGTAACTCTGTGAGATGATTTCACAGAACACAAAGAAGTTTCTCAGAAAGCTTCTTTCTCTTTGTTATCGCAGGATCTTTCTTTGGCCCTATAGTCTTCAAAGGGATCCGAAATATCTGTTCTCATTTTCCACAGAAATAAGGCTTGCAAAGAGACCCACGAAATACAGATGTAACTCTGTGAGATGAATTAACAGAACACTAAGCAGTTTCTCAGAAAGCTTCTTTCCAGGTTTCATCTGAGGATATTTCCTTTTTCACCATAGCACTCTATGGGCTTCCAAATATCACTGTGCCAATTCCACATGAACTGTCTTAACGAAAGGCTTCTTGAGGGTAAAGCTGTAACTCTGTGAGATGATTTCACAGAACACAAAGAAGTTTATCAGAAAGCTTCTTCCTCTTTGTTATC
>NW_020257057.1:0-1027 GCF_003255815.1 Theropithecus gelada
ATCAGATTCCACAGAAATAAGGCTAGCAAAGAGATCCACGAAAGACAGATGTTACTCTGTGAGATGAATTAACAGATCACTAAGCAGTTTCTCAGAAAGCTTCCTTCCATATTTCATCTGAGGATATTTCCTTTTTCACCATAGCCTTCTAAGGGTTTCCAAATATTACTTTGCTAATTCTACAAGAACTGTCTTAGCGAAAGGCTCCTTGAGGGGAAAGCTGTAACTCTGTGAGATGATTTCACAGAACACAAAGAAGTTTCTCAGAAAGCTTCTTTCTCTTTGTTATCGGAGGATATTTCCTTTGACCCTATAGTCTTCAAAGAAAGGGATCCGAAATATCTCGTCTCAGATTTCACAGAAATAAGGCTAGCAAGGAGATCCACGAAATTTCAGATGTAACTCTGTGAGATGAATTAACAGAACACTAAGCAGTTTCCCAGGAAGCTTCTTTCCAGATTTCATCTCAGGATATTTCCTTTTTCACCATAGCCCTCTATGGGCCTCCAAATATCACTTTACCAATTCCACAAGAATTGTCTTAGCGAAAATCTTCTTTAGGGGAAAGCTGTAACTCTGTGAGACGATTTCTTAGAAGACAAAAGAAGTTTCTCAGAAAGCTTCTTTCTCTTTGTTGTCGGAGGTTATTTCCTTTGGCCCTATAGTCTTCCAAGGGATCCGAAATATCTGGTACGAGATTCCACAGAAATAAGGCTAGCAAACAAATCCAGGAAATACAGATGTAACTCTGTGAGATGAATTAACACAACACTAAGCAGTTCCTCAGAAAGCTTCTTTCTCTTTGTTATCAGAGGATATTTCCTTAGGCCCTATAGTCTTCCATTGGATCCGAAATATCTGTTCTCAGATTCCACCGAAATAAGGGTAGCAAAGAGATCCACGAAATACAGAGGTAACTCTGTAAGTAGAAGTCACACATCACAGAGCAGTTTCTCAGAAAGCTTCTTTCCAGATTTCATCTGAGGATATTTCCTTTTTCACCATAGAGGGCTATGGTGAAAAAGGA
>NW_020257058.1:0-1027 GCF_003255815.1 Theropithecus gelada
GGGGCCTATCATGGGGAGGGGGGAGGGGGGAGGGATGGCATTGGGAGTTATACCTGATGTAAATGACGAGTTGATGGGTGCTGATGAGTTGATGGGTGCAGCACACCAACATGGCACAAGTATACATATGTAACAAACCTGCACGTTATGCACATGTACCCTAGAACTTAAAGTATAATAATAAAAAATAATTTAAAAAAATAAAGTTATAGAAAAGAAGAGGAGAAGGATAAGGAGGAGAAGAAGGAGAAGGAGATTCCAAGTGTGCCGCAAAAGCTAAAGTATTTACTATCTAGCCATTTACAGAAACTTTGTCTACTGACCCCTCCTCTATGTCATAGCAGGGAAATTCTGGCATTGCAGCCTCATTGACTGTAGGCCACCATGGAATCCAAGCTTTAATTAATCATTCTAATAGGCTGTTAATACTATCACAGGTACTTGAGATAATACATTAAGTCCCGAATGCTGTTAAAATACAACCATATTGATAAATTCAGTCAGATCCAATCTTATGATTCATCTTTCTCAGTCTAATAACCCTTAAAATTCATTCCGTACATACTTTCCAAACTCATGCTGATACATATTGGCAATATCCACGAACAATTTCTGAATATTAAATCGTTTTTTGTGGAATTTTCTCCCCTTCCCTTTTGTGGGCTCTAACTCTAGTTACTGATTCAAGCGGCAAGCAGTGAGGGATGTTGGCGTCTGTACTAGGAAAAGTTGACATTACTTGTAAGGCAATTGTCTCAAGTGAAGTTTTAAAAAATGTTCTTTTTTTTAAACTTTTATTTTAGGTTAGAGGCTACATATGATGGTTTGTTACACAGGTAAACTCATGTCACGGGGGTCTGTTGTACAGATTATTTCATCATGCAGAAATTAAGCCCAGTACCCAATATACCTTTTCTGCTCCTCTCCCTCCTCCCACCCTCCACCTTCAAGCATACCCCAGTGACTGTTGTTTCCTTTTCTGTGTTCATAAATTCTTATCATTTAGCTCCCACTTATAAGTGAGAAC
>NW_020257059.1:0-1027 GCF_003255815.1 Theropithecus gelada
CTTTGTTATCGGAGGAAATTTCCTTTGGCCCTATAGTCCTCAAAGGGATCCGAAATATCTGTTCTCTGATTCCACAGAAATAAGGCTAGCAAAGAGATCCACGAAATACAGATGTAACTCTGTGTGATGAATTAACAGAACACTAAGCTGTTTCTCTGAAAGCTTCTATCCAGATTTCATCTGAGGATATTTCCTTTTTCACCATAGCCCTCTATGGGCTTCCAAATATCACTTTCCCAATTCCACAAGAACTGTCTTAGCGAAATGCTTCCTGAGCGGAAAGCTGTGACTCTGTGAGATGATTTCACAGAACACAAAGAAGTTTCTCAGAAAGCTTCTTTCTCATTGTTATCCAAGGATATTTCCTTTTTCCCTATACTATGCAAAGGGATCCGAAATATCTGTTCTCTGATTCCACAGAAATAAGGCCAGCAAAGAGATGCACGAAATACAGATGTAACTGTGTGAGATGAATTAACAGAACACTAAGCAGTTTCTCAGAAAGCTTCTTTCCAGATTTCATCTGAGGATATTTCCTTTTTCACCGTAGCCCTCTGTGTGCTTTCAAATATCACTTTGCCAATTCCAGAAGAACTATCTAAGCGAAAGGCTTCTTGACGGGAAAGCTGTAACTCTGTGAGATGATTTCACAGAACACAAAGAAGTTTCTCAGAAAGCTTCTTTCTCTTTGTTATCGGAGGGTATTTCCTTTGGCCCCATAGTCTTCAAAGGGATGCGAAATATCTGTTCTCTGATTCCACAGAAGTAAGACTAGCAAAGAGATCCACGAAATACTGAGTTAACTCTGTGAGATGAATTAACAGTACACTAAGCAGTTTCTCACAAAGCTTCTTTCCAGATTTCATCTGAAGATATTTCCTTTTTCACCATATGGGCTTCCAAATATCACTCTGCCAATTCCACAGGAACTCTCTTAGTGAAAGGCTTCTTCAGGGGAAAGCTGTAACTCTGTGAGATGATTTCACAGAACACAAAGAAGTTTCTCAGAAAGCTTGTTTCTCTTTGT
>NW_020257060.1:0-1027 GCF_003255815.1 Theropithecus gelada
GAATGAACTTCCATTCACAATTGCTTCAAAGAGAATAAAATACCTAGGAATCCAACTTACAAGGGATGTAAAGGACCTCTTCAAGGAGAACTACAAACCACTGCTCAGTGAAATAAAAGAGGACACAAACAAATGGAAGAACATACCATGCTCATGGATAGGAAGAATCAATATCGTGAAAATGGCCATACTGCCCAAGGTAATTTATAGATTCAATGCCATCCCCATCAAGCTACCAATGAGTTTCTTCACAGAATTGGAAAAAACTGCTTTAAAGTTCATATGGAACCAAAAAAGAGCCCGCATCTCCAAGACAATCCTAAGTCAAAAGAACAAAGCTGGAGGCATCACGCTACCTGACTTCAAACTATACTACAAGGCTACAGTAACCAAAACAGCATGGTACTGGTACCAAAACAGAGATATAGACCAATGGAACAGAACAGAGTCCTCAGAAATAATACCACACATCTACAGCCATCTGATCTTTGACAAACCTGAGAGAAACAAGAAATGGGGAAAGGATTCCCTATTTAATAAATGGTGCTGGGAAAATTGGCTAGCCATAAGTAGAAAGCTGAAACTGGATCCTTTCCTTACTCCTTATACGAAAATTAATTCAAGATGGATTAGAGACTTAAATGTTAGACCTAATACCATAAAAATCCTAGAGGAAAACCTAGGTAGTACCATTCAGGACATAGGCATGGGCAAAGACTTCATGTCTAAAACACCAAAAGCAACGGCAGCAAAAGCTAAAATTGACAAATGGGATCTAATTAAACTAAAGAGCTTCTGCACAGCAAAAGAAACTACCATCAAAAAGTGGGCAAAGGATATGAACAGACATTTCTCAAAAGAAGACATTCATACAGCCAACAGACACATGAAAAAATGCTCATCATCACTGGCCATCAGAGAAATGCAAATCAAAACCACAATGAGATACCATCTCACACCAGTTAGAATGGCGATCATTCAAAAGTCAGGAAACAACAGGTGCTGGAGAGGATGTGGAGAAATAGGA
>NW_020257061.1:0-245 GCF_003255815.1 Theropithecus gelada
TCACAGAACACCAACAAGTTTCTCAGAAAGCTTCTTTCTCTTTGTTAGCGGAGGATATTTCCTTTGGCCCTAGAGTCTTCAAAGGGATCCGATATATATGTTTTCAGTTTCCACAGAAATAAGGCTAGCAAAGAGATCCACGAAATACAGATATAACTCTGTGAGATGAATTAACAGAACACTCAGCAGTTTCTCAGAAGGCTTCTTTCCAGGTTTCATCGGAGGATATTTCCTTTTTCACCATA
>NW_020257061.1:257-1027 GCF_003255815.1 Theropithecus gelada
GAGGGGAAAGCTGTAACTCTGTGAGATGATTTCACAGAACACAAAGAAGTTTCTCAGAAAGCTTCTTTCTCTTTGTTATCGGAGGATATTTCCTTTTGCCCTATAGTCTTCAAAGGGATCCGGTATATATGTTTTCAGATTCCACAGAAATAAGGCTAGCAAAGAAATCCACGAAATACAGATGTAACTCTTTGAGATGAATTAACAGAACACTCAGCAGTTTCTCAGAAAGCTTCTTTCGAGATTTCATCTGAGGATATTTCCGTTTTCACCATAGCCCTCTATGGGCTTCCAAATATCACTTGGAGAATTCCACAAGAACTGTCTTAGCGAAAGGCTTCTTGAGGGGAAAGGTGTAACTCTGTCAGATGATTTCACAGAACACAAAGAAGTTTCTCAGAAAGCTTCTTTCTCTTTGTTATCGGAGGATATCTCCCTTGTCCCTATAGTCTGCAAAGGGATCCGAAATATCTGTTCTCAGATTCCACAGAAATAAGGCTAGCAAAGAGACCCACGAAATACAGATGTAACTTTGTGAGATGAATTAACAGAACACTCATCAGTTTTTCAGAAAGCTTCTTTCCAGATTTCATCGGAGGATATTTCCTTTTTCACCATAGCCCTCTAAGGGCTTCCAAATATCACTTTGCCAATTCCACAAGAACTGTCTTAGCGATAGCCTTCTTGAAGGGAAAGCTGTATCTCTGTGAGATGATTTCACAAAACACAAAGAAGTTTCTCAGAAAGCTTCCTTCTCTTTGTTATCGGAA
>NW_020257062.1:0-1027 GCF_003255815.1 Theropithecus gelada
TGGTGAAAAAGGAAATATCCTCAGATGAAATCTGGAAACAAGCTTTCTGTGAAACTGCTTAGTGTTCTGTTAATTCCTCTCACAGAGTTACATCTGTATTTCGTGGATCTCTTTGCTGGCCTTATTTCTGATGAATCTGAGAACAGATATTTCGGATTCCTTTGTAGACTATAGGGCCAAAGGAAATATCCTCCGATAACAAAGAGAAAGAAGCTTTCTGCGAAACTTCTCTGTGTTCTGTGAAATCATCTCACAGAGTTACAGCTTTCCCCTCAAGAAGCCTTTCGCTAAGACAGTTCTTGTGGAATTGGCAAAGTGATACTTCGAAGCCCATAGTTGTCTATGGTGAAAAAGGAAATATCCTCAGATTAAATCTGGAAAGAATGTTTCTGAAAAACTGCTCTGTGATGTGTGACTTCCACTCTCAGAGTTACATCTGTACTTCGTGGATCTCTTTGCTAGCCTTATTTCTGTGGAATCTGAGAACAGATATTTCAGATCCCTTTGAAGACTATAGGGCCAAAGGAAATATCCTCCTATAACAAAGGGAAGGAAGCCTCCTGCGAAACTTCTTTGTGTTCTGTGAAATCATCTCACAGAGTTGCAGCTTTCCCTTCAAGAAGCCTTTCGCTAAGACAGTTCTTGTGGAATTGGCAAAGTGATATTTGGAATGCCATAGAGGGCTATGGTGAAAAAGGATATATCCTCAGATCAAATCTGGAAGGAAGCTTTCTGAGAAACTGCTTAGTGTTCTGTAAATTCACCTCACAGAGATACATCTGTATTTCGTGGATCTCTTTGCTAGCCTTATTTTTGCGGAATCTGAGAACAGATATTTCGGATCCCTTTGAAGACTATAGGCCCAAAGGAAATATCCTCCGATAACAAAGAGAAAGAAGCTTTCTGAGAATCTTCTTTGTGTTCTGTGAAAGCATCTCACGGAGTTACAGCTTTAGCTTTAAGAAGCCTTTCGCTAAGAGAGTTCTTGTGGAATCGGCAAAGTGATATTTGGAAGCCCAAAGAGGGC
>NW_020257063.1:0-1028 GCF_003255815.1 Theropithecus gelada
AGGTGGCTTACGCCTGTAATTCCAACACTTTGGGAGGCCGAGGCGGGCGGATCACCTGAGGTCAGGAGTTTAAGACCAGCCTGTCAAACATGGTAAAATCCCGTCTCTACTAAAAATAACAAAAACTGGCTAGGCGCGGGGGCTCACACCTGTAATCCCAGCAGTTTGGGAGGCCAAGGTGGGCAAATCACCTGAGGTCAGGAGATCAAGACCATCCTGGCCAACAGGGTGAAACCCCGTCTCTACTAAAAATACGAAAAATTACCTGGGTGTGGTGGTACGTGCCTGTAGTCCCAGCTACTTGGGAGGCTGAGCCAGAATTGCTTGAACCCANCGTCCAAATCGGGCCAGGTGCGGTGGCTCACGTCTGTAATCCCAACACTTTGGGAAGCCGAGGCTGGCAGATTATGAGGTTAGCAGCTCGAGACCAACCTGGCCAACACGGTGAAGCCCCGTCTCTACTGCAAATACAAAAATTAGCTAGGCATGGTGACAGGCGCCTGTAAATCCGAGCTACTCAGGAAGCTGAGAGAAGAGAATCGCTTCGCTTGAACCCGGGAGGCAGAGGTTGCAGTGAGCCGAGAGGCAGAGGTTGCAGTGAGCCGAGACTGTGCCACTGCACTAGAGCTTGGGCAACAAAGACTTCATCTTAAAAAAAAAAAAAAAAAAAGAAAGAAAAAAAAACTCGCCGGGCTAGGTGGCTTACGCCTGTAATTCCAACACTTTGGGAGGCCGAGGCGGGCGGATCACCTGAGGTCAGGAGTTTAAGACCAGCCTGTCAAACATGGTAAAATCCCGTCTCTACTAAAAATAACAAAAACTGGCTAGGCGCGGGGGCTCACACCTGTAATCCCAGCAGTTTGGGAGGCCAAGGTGGGCAAATCACCTGAGGTCAGGAGATCAAGACCATCCTGGCCAACAGGGTGAAACCCCGTCTCTACTAAAAATACGAAAAATTACCTGGGTGTGGTGGTACGTGCCTGTAGTCCCAGCTACTTGGGAGGCTGAGCCAGAATTGCTTGAACCCA
>NW_020257064.1:0-7050 GCF_003255815.1 Theropithecus gelada
GAAACTACCATCAGAGTGAACAGGCAACCTAGAGAATGGGAGAAAATGTTTGCAATCTACTCATCTGACAAAGGGCTAATATCCAGAACCTACAAAGAACTCAAACAAATTTACAAGAAAAAAACAAACAACCCCATCAAAAAGTGGGCAAAGGATATGAATAGACATTTCTCAAAAGAAGACATTCATACAGCCAACAAACACATGAAAAAATGCTCATCATCACTGGCCATCAGAGAAATGCAAATCAAAACCACAATGAGATACCATCTCACACCAGTTAGAATGGCGATCATTAAAAAGTCAGGAAACAACAGGTGCTGGAGAGGATGTGGAGAAATAGGAACACTTTTACACTGTTGGTGGGATTGTAAACCAGTTCAACCGTTATGGAAAACAGTATGGCGATTCCTCAAGGATCTAGAAAAATACATAGTTTTTATACCAGTGTACTCCTCGCTTGGTGAGAACTGCATGATTATACATGCATCTTCCCCATTATCTCTTCCCCCAGATCAACCAGAAACAAAACAAAACAAAATAAAACAGAAAAGTCTAACAGGGGCACTACATTCCTATTCATGTTGAGTGTGAGCACACACTAATGAAGGCATGTAAGCCAGCTCTTTATTCCTTTATCTCCCCCTGTCTTAGACAACCAATTGAAACCAATTGCGTGTTGTACTTCTCCATCAAACTATTACTCTAAGGAGGATATCTCTCTGCCCATTGTTGGAATTTATGGACTGTACAGTGTGCTCTTTGGTCTGAAAAAGTGATAGTCAGCCATCCACATCCATGAAATGTCTTTTGTTTGTTTGTTTGTTTGTTTGGCACTCTGAGCATTTTCATTGTTCATTGGACAAACAGAGCTTACTTCAGAGTTAGTGTCTATACTTGTCAAGACCTACTTTCAGCCCTTCAGGGATACAAGCATCAGTCTCAATTGCCAGTTATGTTCAGAGCCTTCCCACCAGAGAAATCTGTCCTATAGGAATCAGCAGCCTCTGTCTCTCTTGCTGAGAAATGGAAGAGTTTTTTTCTGGAATTTTGTGCCTGAGAGGGTTCAAAAGGAACATGTCTAGATTCAGCATGTCTCTGCACTGCTACAATAACTCCATATCCACTTATTGGATGGACCCAGATGACCACCTCAATGGAACACATGGGGATATCTGCTTGTCAATTTCAGTCACTTTCTGAACCTGGAAGAGAGTTCTGATAGTCATTGACTTGTTCTACTTTAATGCACCCCTCAAATCTCCATGGAGCCATGCTCCATATGGGCATTCTTTTAACAGGCCAGGTTCCCATTGCCCTGCTATCTGAGCATATAGCCAGGCTATTGGTCACTGCCCAAGGGCTAGTAAAAACTTAAACACAGGGGCTTGTACCATTGTATAATTTTCCCATCACTGTTAAAAAAACAACATGCAATTCAGCTCATGGAGCAGGCCTGTTTTTACCTTTTTTGGTCTAAAGTAACAGCCTTCTAAAGGGGATGGTGTCCATTTACCTTGGAATTGCCATCTGTGAACCAAGTAGCTCTTGGTTGGTCAGTTGAGAGCTATTTTTCAGGTACCGTAGAATTTAGCAGCTTTTCATACAGTTACAAGTAAGTTGTGGAAGAAAAAATATCCCTGCTTGAGAGTATCTCCTCCTTGCATTCTCCAGGTAGCATGATCCTCTATAATCCATTTTCATTTTATTATAAACCTCTTCTGGACACTGCCATCCCCATTAGAATATGTATCTGACATCACCTGATACAGCATGGGGATTTCAGGTGTCATAGGGATAGCTTTAGCCAAGGCAGTAAATGCCCTTCAAGTGGAATAAGTAAATAATTTGTCATTACCAGCCAGCACTTTGGCTTCTACTCTTCACTGTGTGAACTCGGGCAATCATACAGATTCTCATTTGTCATGTCCAAATAATGTTGCTTGAAGGGCAAATTTAAATGCCTTCTGTTTTACAGTAGCAGGTAGAGGAAACATTCCCGAATAATCTACAATGTTCATTCCCATAATACAATCAGTTGAAAGAGATGCAATCACTTCATATAAAGTGTATTTAAATATACTAACATTCATAATCCCGTAAACCCTTACATTTTTATGTTATAGTTTGAGAAACTTCTTTTCCCCACCCCAAGGCAATTGTGCCCTTTCTTGTGCATAATGCTTAAGGTCCCCAGCCAAGGGTTGAGTCAAAGGACCCTGACCCTTTTGTCAATCTTTACCTTGATTAATCTGCCCTACTCTTGCACCAGGCAATTTCAGATTCGATTTTTAATTGTAATCTCTGTCTTCCAGCTTTTGCGTGTGTCTGCTTCAGCTGCTGTTTATTGACATACAGGTAGGCTGTATAACAACGGGCCTGGATGTGGCTGCAGCAGTGGGGGGAAATGGAAGGTGAGGGGTGGAGTGTTTGCTGCAGGACAGCTGAGTGGAGGGTGGGGACAGGTGCAAACAGGGGAGCCCCAGGAGTTTGGGAAAGCAAGTATGGGCCAGGGCCAGAGTCTGCTTAAACTGGAACCACAGTCCCATGCCCTAAGGCCCCTAACTCTTGCCGGCTGTTTCCTGACCCTGGGCCAGGGTTGGGAGTCCTCTGTGCATCCATTTAATAAAGGAACTGAACAGAGTACAGAAAGGAAAGGAAGCTGTCACCTTTTTGCCATAGATTCCAGGAGCCTCCAGTCCTGCATTCCTCCTTCTTCCCTTGCTTGGGTAAGGCCACATGATGGACAGCCAAGCTCTGGGTTGTCCCACTCAAGAGCAGGTTCTAAAAACAGCCATGTTTCAGCAAGGCATTAATCTTCCCAGGTGACCCAGCCCACCACATTACAGCCCAGGGTGAGCTCTAAAAGTGTTGCTGGCCTAATAGATGGGTAGTGGGAACCAGGAGGGACAGGGGCTGCAAGAGGGTCTCTGGGTCCATCATGACATGGAAACAACACGCATGGTGTTGGTGAAGCTGGAGCTGGGGCACCGGAAACAACACGCATGGTGTTGGTGAAGCTGGAGCCAGGGCACCAACTGGTCAGCACAATGACCACATCTCCCTTCTTGAAGAAGCCTCCGGCATTGCCAACATTCATGGCCAAGTTCACCCGGTGGTCCTCATTCTCAGCCCAGGTCTCCTGGACTGTGTCCTTGCACGGCACAGGGAAGATGCTACGTACAGGTGGGCCTGACAAACTGTCTGGGGATTGCATGCCACAGCAACGATGGGGGTACATGGGCAGTATCTGGTCACCTAGTGAGCAGAACTGCCAGACTTGGTGAGGATGATTATGGCGCCACTGCAGCACCCGAAGGAGGCCTCCACTGCACCCACGTCAGTGGATTCTGTGGGTTAACAGGTAATGGGCGCCAGGAGGGGGGGCTCCTCATGTAACTGCAAGTATTAGATGGCGGCCTCTGCTTCACCGGCAATCAGGTGCTGCATGCGAACTGCCTCCAGAGGATAATCCCCTTTGACTGCTTCTCCGGACAGCATGATGCAGTCTGCTCTGTCCAGGACTGCATTGGCAACATCACTGCCCTCACACCGGGTGGGGTGGGGCTTCGTGATTATGCTCTCCAGCATCAGAGTGGCACAGATGACAGGCCTCCCAGCTTGGTTGCAGCACCCAATCATTATCTTCTGAGCAAGGAAGACTTTCTCTGCAGGAATCTCAATGCCTATATCATCATGAGCCACCATGAGCCCGTCGCTGGTCTCCAGGATTTCATCAAACCTCCAAACCCCCTCATGATTCTCAATTTTGCTGATTACTTTGATGTTCTTTCCCTTCTCTCCCAGGACCTTCCTAACTTCGTGGGCATCAGATGCCTTGCAGATGAACGAGGCAAACACCATATCGACATCCTGCTCAACCCCAAACTTCAGGTCCTGGATGTCCTTCTCTGGCATGGCAAGCAGGTCCACGGCAGTCCCGGGAAGGTTCACACCCTTCTTGCTGCCTGAGGAGCCACCATTTTCTACCTCCATCATGAGGAAGTCAGCACCTTTCTGCTTCACCTGGAGAGAAGGAAGCCCATCATCCACATAGATCTTGCTGCCCAGTTCTACCACCTTGCAGATGTTCTTGTAGTCCAGCCACAAGATGTTCTCATCACACTTTTCCATGTATGCATTATCCAGCATGATTTTGAGAGTGGCTCACTTCTTCAGGTCCACCTCTAGAGTGCTACTGCCCTTAAAGAGCCCAGTTTGGATCTCACGTCCTTTAGTGTCCAGAACCTCAGCAACCGACTGGTAGAGGATGGGGGTCAGAAGCAAAACTTTCTGTGGCTGTGCACATGTTCTTGATGGTCTCCACTGATACTCATGAGTTCCATGAGAGAAGTTCAGACCAGCCACATTCATAGCAGACTTAATAATCTCCTTCAGCATCTCCACAGATCAGAGAGCTGGGCCGATGGTACAGATGATGCCAGTATTCCTGGCTGCTATGGGTGGCCAGTCAATGTCCATGTGGCACGTGTGTTCCAGGAATGTGTCAGCCATGGCTGCATGCAGCTTCTGGGTCTGAATGAACACAGTCCTGGTTTCACTATGGAGCTTTGACATGACTGTTGAAGTCCTCAGCACTGACTGACTGGGGCTAGGCTGCAAACGCGGAGAGGTCAAGAGCACCAGGATGCACAGCTACTGCGCCCCTTCCAGCTTTTTAAAATTTCTCCAAACTGGGAGAAATACAGCAAACTGATTAGGGACCTTTTAATGTCGGGTGATGAGAAGAGGCTCCCTTTTGTCCATCCAACCTTTGATAGTGTTGCATTAAGACCTTCGTTTTAACTCCATCATTTTTCATTTTCTTTATTCTACTTCTTAATCATCTGAAGACTTTTACCCGGCTGGGACAAGTCCCATGACTCTCCCGTTTCTTTTTCTTCCTAATTTGTTTTCTTCGTTCACTTTATTTCTTTTTTAATTTTCAACTTTTACTTTAAAATGATGTGCAGGATGTGCAGGTTTGTTATATAGATAAACATATGCCAATGTAGCCGGTTGCACAGATCATCCTATCACCCAGGTATTAAGCCCAGCATCCTTTAACTCTTCTTCCAGATGCTCTCCCTACTACCACCCTCCTCACCTTCCAACTAGTGTGTGTTTTTCCTCCCCATGTGTCCATGTGTTCACATCATTCAGCTCCCACTTAAAAGTGAGAACACATGGTATTTGGTTTTCTGTTCCTGCATTAGTTTGCCAAGGATAGTGGCCTCCAACTCCATCCATGTCACTGCAAAAGACATGATCTTTTTCCTTTTGATGGCTGCGTAGTATTTTATGGTGTATATGTACCAAATTTTCTTTATCCAGCCTATCATTGATGGGCTTTTAGGCTGATTCAACGTCTTTGCTACTGCAAATAGTGTTGCAGGGAACAAACACGTGCATGCATCTTTAAAATAAAAAGATTTATATTCCTTTGTGTACATAACCAGTAATGGGACTGCTGAGTCCAATGATATTTCTTTCTCTAGGTCTTTGAGAAATTGCCACACTGTCATCAACAATGGTTGAACTAATTTACACTCCAACCAACCATGTAAAAACTTTCCTTTTTCTGAACAACTTCACTGGTATGTGTTACTTTTTGACTTTTTAGTAATAGCCATTCCGACTGGTGGGAGATGGTATCTCATTGTGGCTTTGATTTGCATTTTCCTAATGATCAGTGATGTTTAAATTGTTTGTTGACCGCAGGTATGTCTTTTGAGAACTGTTTGTTCATGGCCTTTGCTCACTTTTTAATGGTATTGGGTCCTATCATAGTGGAGAGCAAAGCTCTGCTGGCCTTAGTTAGAGTCAGCACATTGGAGGATGCATTTAGACCAGACCTAGCCAGAGGAGAAATGCTCATCCTAGCAGGATGCAACATGAATGGAACTGGATGTCATTGTTTTAAGTGAAATAAGCCAGTCATGTAAAGACAAACCTCACTTGTTATCATTTATTGGTGGAATTTAAAAATAAGAACAATTGAACACATGGATATAGAGAGTAGAAGGATGGTTACAAGTGGCTTGCAAGGGTACTAAGGGGACTGTGTGGGAGCTGAGAATGGTTAATGAGTACAAAAAATGAATAATATCTAATATTTGATAGTATAAAAAGGTGGCTATAGTCAAAATAATTTACTGTAACAAAAAGTGTATAACTGGATTTTTTTGTAACACATACAGTAAGTACTCAAGGGAATAGATACCCCATTTACCATTAAGTGATTATTATGCATTGTATGCGTGTATCAAAATATCTCATATACCACAAATTTATATATACCTACTATGTACACATAAAACTTTAAAATAAATTAAGACAATCTTTCTGGGATTTTAAAGACAAATTAAAACTATGTATGAATTTATAATATTTGAGGATCCTGATCCATGAAAACAGATGTCTCTGCATCTGTATAAATCTTCTTCAATTTAATCAATATTTTGGAGTTTTCCGCAAACAAATCTTGATTCTAAGTAATGTACTTTCTTTGAGAGTCTATAAGTTGTATTGTGCTTTTAATTTCAGTTTTCATGTGTTCATTGCTAATACATAGAAGTGTAAATGATTTTTATGTTCATTTTGAATACTGAGACATTGTGGAATTCATTTGAAAGTTTTAGTTTTTTTTTCTATTTCTGTTTTTTTTTTATTTATTATGATTATACTTTAAGTTGTAGGGTACATGTGCATAACGTGCAGGTTTGTTACATATGTATACTTGTGCCATGTTGGTCTGCTGCACCCATCAACTCGACATTTACATCAGGTATAACTCCCAATGCAATCCCTCCCCCCTCCCCCATCCCCATGATAGGCCCCGGTGTGTGATGTTCCCCTTCCTGAGTCCAAGTGATCTCATTGTTCAGTTCCCACCTATGAGGGAGAACATGCGGTGTTTGGTTTTCTGTTCTTGTGATAGTTTGCTAAGAATGATGGTTTCCAGCTGCATCCATGTCCCTACAAAGGACACAAACTCATCCTTTTTTATGGCTGCATAGTATTCCATGGTGTATATGTGCCACATTTTCT
>NW_020257065.1:0-1027 GCF_003255815.1 Theropithecus gelada
ATGGGAACTTGAACTAAACAACTGAAAACAAATTCACAACTAATTAAGCAAGATGACAGAAGGTGATAGGCTCCAAGCTTTGATAATTCAGCAGTCTGTGTACCCAGACTTTAAATTTACACATCTTCCTGTAACCTGCACAGTCAACTCCCATTATGAAAGAAATGGTGAGGGCATTCCCAAGGGTCATGCATAGTTACAAAAATAGACTGGGAAAGGTCAGGAGTTGATTGTTTAAATTTCTGTTTGAAGAAGTAGAATCAACTACTTTTCTGAATGGCTCCCAATGACTCCAGCTCACTCACAGAGCTCAGACAGAAACCGCCCCTCAGGGTGGGAGCTGGGCTGTAGAGGGCACTCTGTACCCATAAAGGTGAAAATGAGCTGTCAGATGGAACTTCCCTGTCATCTCAACATGGAATTTATTGTTTCATTTCATTAGCACTCTTTACATAACGGTTCATTTGTTTTGGTCTGTTCTTTACTTGTATTTTTCAAAGGAATCTCACTTGAATCTTTACTCTTTTGCATTTTGTCTCCAGGACAAGGTTGGGAAGTGTTACCTCCAGCATCATAACATGATCTAGTGACCTGACACATTTGTGGCAAAGAATACCTACCAATTCAGAAGTTCTTTAGTTTTCTTTCCATGAAATATAATTATTTCTTCTGTTCTGTGTATGAGCATATCCTAGCAATCCTGTACACACCTACATATATGTCTACCAGCCTATGAATTATTCTCTGTAAATAAAAATTTATCTCAATCTCAGTGTTCATAATTCTCCTGAAGGTGAGGAAGATCTTTCTGGATCTGTTGAAACAAAATGTCCAGAGACCACCTGGTAGGTAAGGAGTTCACCTGGCTCTGGATGTTGTCTCTGTGTCTTTCCCTCTGTTGTCCCACCGGTCAGCTCACTTGTTCAGTCCTAACAAGAGAGCCCAGGTTTGTCCTGATGTTAAAACACACCCAACTTCTCATGACTCTCCTGTTACCCACATCCATGGAGATAGATTATTTATTATA
>NW_020257066.1:0-1027 GCF_003255815.1 Theropithecus gelada
CTAGGCAGAAGGATGATCATTCTGAACAGAATCAATGTAACTCAACATTTGAGTCGGAGAGGCCAAGCAGTAAGACTTTCAAAAAAGCAACCAGAAAGTATGTACCGTGCCTGTAGTTCACAGCTGAGCCTGGCCTCATGAGCACAAGCGTACTGACACACCGGGCCCAAATTTAAGATCAAATATAAGTAGCTTTCAACTGTAGTATTTAACTAGATCTTATTACAAAATAGCTTCTTGATTGCAGTTTTTAATCCCAAAAGTTCTCTGTAATTAAAGAAATTAATTTTTCCCTAAAAAGACATTTATCTATCATTCCATATAAACCAAACAGGTATATTAAAGAAAAAAGACAAATGTTTGACTTAGGGGGTTTGCCTACGACTTGGATAAGCATGATTTTCTTCTGGCCAAGCAGGGAGCAGCTGGACCAGACTGAAGGGAAGGAAAAACAAATTCCACTCTGACCTCAGTTGGGCACCAGAGTCTTCCCTGTCCGAATGTGGGTGTGGTGCTTCCCACACACCAGCCTCTGACAAAACTCAGCACAAGGGTGTGGGAAAAGGCCGTCTACTTAGGAAAAATCTATAAAGTGCAGACACATCAAAAGCTTCAGAAGACTGTAAAGCACCAAGGAGACCACTGCAGCACCCTTGGAGTTTACAGAAAATGGTCAGCAGCACACGTGCCTGAGGTCCAGGGTCACCTCCCAGCTGCTGCGACGTCGTGAGCACAGCCCTGGCTTCCCCTCTGATGCAGAGAGCTGGGTCACTCCGCCGGCAGCACTCAGAGCTCAGAACATTCTAGATGAAAGCAACGTGTTCCTTCTAAAATGGGAAACTGGCGCAGCACAACTGAAGCTCTATGACTGTCTCAACTACTGGGTTACAGGGTAGCATTAGGAAATCATGAGAATCCAAATCTCAATTTCATACAGATTCCAGATTCACTGCAGGTTCCAGAATTTCCTGAAACATTCTTCCAATTTATCACTCAGGATTCCCTTGCCAAAGCTAATAAAATCTAA
>NW_020257067.1:0-1027 GCF_003255815.1 Theropithecus gelada
GAGAGAGAGAGAGAGAGATGAAGAGAGAGAGAGAGATGAAGAGACAGAGATGAAGAGAGACAGAGTGAGACAGAGATTCTTTTTTTGCTACTCTACGCCAAACTCTTCGTGGTGTAATTGCACATAAGCTCCCAGCAGGACCCAGACGGCCCCTGTTGGAGGCTACTTTTGGTGTAACCAAACTCTATCTAAAACTCTTAACCATACCTCCATCACCCAGTCCCTTTGCTTTCCGGTATCTTCAGTGCCTAGCTTAACCCTATATAGCGAAGGAGAATTGTCTGAACTAGCTTCCCAGTTCAGCTCCAGCAATAACATCCAAAAGCGGGCTGTTTTTCTTCCCTTAATTATCGGGGTTTCCCTAGCTTCAACAATTTAACACCCCCTTAACCCCCGGACCACTGGTATGGCTACTGCCTGTAGTACAGCAGATGCTTCTATTCCTAATTCCCATACTAATCCTCTGCCTTATGTTATGTCTTGCTCCCATTCTAATAAAATTTTTCTGAGCCAAGGTCCAAGAGATCACCCGAGTCACCTTCAACCAAATGCTCCTGCATCCCTACACCCAACTGCCAACCTCAGACCCTAACTACGCCCCTTAACAGCAGGAAGCAGCCAGACAGACCACGGCGCCCTAAATTCTTATAATCAATAAGAGGTTGGACTGTTTGGGTGAAGGAAAAGGGACAAGATGGAGGAAGGTGAACAAGATGGAGCAGTCCCTGTTTCCGGGTTCTTCATCACAGATTTTCCCGCGCCCGGGAAAAGAACCAAATCAACTGAGCATGCGCAGAATGACGTCAAGCCGGGGACACCGAAATTCAAGAAGCCACTCCTACATACACGCCCCAAACTCCTCCCCTTCCAGCTCCCAGGCATAAAAGTCCGCCGCCAGCAGGAGCCAGCGTGACTTCTTCGGCCCTGCATTTGTGGACCGGAGAACATCACCCAAGAGCGCCGGCGCGACTTCCCTGGCCCCCCCCACACCTAAGGACCAGAGAACCTCGTCCGAGAGTGTATGCAT
>NW_020257068.1:0-1026 GCF_003255815.1 Theropithecus gelada
CATCTCAGAGAGTTACATCTGTATTTCGTGGATCTTTTTGCTAGCCTTATTGCTGTTCAATCTGAGAACAGATATTTTGGATCCCTTTGAAGACTATAGGGCCAAAAGAAATATCCTCCGATAACAAAGAGGAAGAAGCTTTCTGAGAAACTTCTTTGTTTTCTGTGAAATCATCTCACAGGATTACAGCTTTCCCCTCAAGAAGCCTTTTGCTAAGACAGTTCTTGTGGAATTGGCAAAGTGATATTTGTAAGCCCATAGAGTGCTATGGTGAAAAACGAAATATTCTCAGATGAAATCTTGAAAGAAGCTTTCTGAGAAACTGCTTAGTGTTGTGTTAATTCATCTCACAGAGTTACATCTGTATTTCGTGGATCTCTTTGCTACCCTTATTTCTGTGGAATCTGAGAACAGATATTTCGGATCCCTTTGAAGACTATAGGGCCAAAGGACATATCCTCCGATAACAAAGAGAAAGAAGCTTTCTGAGAAACTTCTTTGTGTTCTCTGAAATCATCTCACAGAGTTACAGCTTTCCCCTGAAGAAGACTTTCGTTAAGACTGTTCTTGTGGAATTGGCAAAGTAATATTTGGAAGCCCATAGAGGGCTATGCTGAAACTGCAAATATCAAAAGATGAAATCTGGAAAGAAGCTTTCTGAGAAACTGCTCTGTGATGTGTGACTTCCACTCACAGAGTTACATCTGTATTTCGTGGATCTCTTTGCTAGCCTTATTTCTGTGGAATCCGAGAACTGATATTTCGGATCCCTTTGAAGGCTATAGGGCCAAAGGAAATATCCTCCGATAAAAAAGAGAAAGAAGCTTTCTGAGAATCTTCTTTGTGTTCTGCGAAATCATCTCACAGAGTTACAGCTTTCCCCTATAGAAGCCTTTCGCTAAGACACTTCTTGTGCAATTGGCAAAGTGATATTTGGAAACACATAGAGGGCTATGGTGAAATTGCAAATATCCTCAGATGAAATCTGGAAAGAGGCTTTCTGAGAAACTGCTCTGTGATGTGTGA
>NW_020257069.1:0-1026 GCF_003255815.1 Theropithecus gelada
GAGATAGAGACACAAAAAACCCTCCAAAAAATCAATGAATCCAGGAGCTCGTTTTTTGAAATGATCAACAAAATTGATAGACCTCTAGCAAGATTAATAAAGAAGAAAAGAGAGAAGAATCAAATAGATGCAATAAAAAATGATATAGGGGATATCACCACCAACCCCACAGAAATACAAACTACCATCAGAGAATACTATAAACACCTCTACGCAAATAAACTAGAAAATCTAGAAGAAATGGATAATTTCCTGGACACTTACACTCTCCCAAGAGTAAACCAGGAAGAAGTTGAATCCCTGAATAGATCAATAGCAGGCTCTGAAAATGAGGCAATAATTAATAGCCTACCAACCAAAAAAGTCCAGGACCAGATGGATTCACAGCTGTATTCTACCAGAGGTACAAGGAGGAGCTGGTAACTTTCCTTCTGGAATTATTCCAATCAATAGAAAAAAAGGGAATCCTCCCTAAGCCATTTTATGAGGCCAACATCATCCTGATGCCAAAGCCTGTCAGAGACACAACAAAAAGAGAGAATTTTAGACCAATATCCCTGATGAACATCGATGCAAAAATCCTCAATAAAATACTGGCAAACTGGATAGAGCAGCGCATCAAAAAGCTTATCCACCATGATCAATTTGGCTTCATCCCTGGGATGCAAGGCTGGTTCAACATACACAAATCAATAAACGTAATCCAGCATAGAAACAGAACCAAAGACAAAAACCACATGATTATCTCAATAGATGCAGAAAGGCTTTTGACAAAATTCAACAGCCCTTCATGCTAAAAACGCTCAATAAATTCGGTATTGCTGGAACGTACCTAAAAATAATAAGAGGTATTTGTGACAAACTTACAGCCAATATCATACTGAATGGGCAAAAACTGGAAAAATTCCCTTTGAAAACTGGCACAAAACAAGGATGCCGTCTCTCACCACTCCTATTCAACATAGTGTTGGAAGTTCTTGCTAGGGCAATCAGGCAAGAGAAAGAAATCAAGGGTATTCAGTTAGG
>NW_020257070.1:0-1026 GCF_003255815.1 Theropithecus gelada
AAAAAAAAAAAAAAAAAAAAAAAAAAAAAAAAAAAAAAAAAAAAATTAGCCGGGTGTGGTGGCGCATCCCTGTAATCCCAGCTACTTGGGAGGCTGAGGCAGGAGAATCACTTGAACCCGGGAGGCAGAGGCTGCAGTGAGCCGAGATCATGCCATTACACTCCAGCCTGGGCAACAAGAGCAAAAGTCTGTCTCAAAAAGAAAAAAAAAGAAAGTAGAAACTTTTTCAAGGGCCTAGCATAGGTCAGATCTCGACTGGGTTTTGGTACTCTAAATTCAGGATTTACATAGGAAATATTCATTATGTTCTGTATTTTTTTCTTTTTGTTTGACCTTGTTCTGTAATAACAATTTTGTACTTGTTTTTTAATGTACCCATTGATAAGAAGAATATATGGTAAGCAAGGAGTAAAATGAATTAGCTGTCATGTGGAACGAATTTTCAGATTTTTTTTAAAAGCAGAAAATCAACTCCTGTTTGTTGATATTTTGGGCTGCTTACCCCTCCTCCCCATTTGCTAATGTTTTCCTTTGCTCGTGTATGCAAAAAATTGTAAAAACATAAACAGTGAGCAAATCATAAAACGTAGGATTCCTTATGCTTGTGTATCTAATTGTACTAAATGTGTCTGAGGCAGGACAACTCCCATCTCCCACAAAATCCAGGGTGGATTATTTATTTATTTATTTATTTTTTGAGACAGAGTCTCGCTCAGTGGCCCAGGCTGGAGTGAGTGGCTCAATCTCTGCTCACTGCAAGCTCCGCCTCCGGGGTTCCCGCCATTCTCCTACCTCAGCCTCCTGAGCAGTTGGGACTACAGGCACCGCCACCGCACCCGGGTAATTATTGTGTTTTTAGCAGAGACGGGGTTTCACCGTGTTAGCCAGGATGGTCTCGATCTCCTGACCTTGTGATCCGCCCGCCTCAGCCTCCCAAAGTGCTGGGATTACAGGCGTGAGCCACCGCGCCCGGCCTGGAGTGGATGTTTAAAAAGCATTTTAGGACTTGTTTTCTTATTGGGCATC
>NW_020257071.1:0-1026 GCF_003255815.1 Theropithecus gelada
GGAGTCAATGATATTATTGGCAATATCACAGGATGTGTACACCACACTTGTTACATTGTTTGTTATTTCTAGCAATGAAGAAATTGATATTATTCTCAAAATGGAATACGCCATACACGTCCCATGAGATATTGTTTTTAATATCCATGGGGGAAAGCATGATATTACTCCCAATGTTTCAGTGGGTGTGTTATCTGCCTGTGATATTGTTCCTAATATCAAGGGAGGTGGTAAGGATGATATTACTCCCAATCTCACAGAGGGTGTACACTGCCCCTATGATATTGTTCTCAATATCCATGGGAGTAGAAAATTATATTTACTCCCAATATCGCAGATGGTGTACACCCATCCCCCATGATATTGTTTCTAATATTTAGGTGAGGGAATGATATTACTCTCAATATCACAAGTGGTGTACACACCTTCTTTGATATTTCCCTACTATTTTCGGGGGAGAGGATGATATCACTCCCATTATCAAAGAACATGTACACTATCCCTGTGATATTGCTCCTAATATCAAGGTTCAAAGAGGATGATTTCACCCCCATTATCGCAGGGGGTGGGGTGTACATTTCACCTGTGATATTATGTCCAATATCCAGGAGAAGAGAGAATAATATTACTCCCAATAGCTCAGGGGCATACACACCTTCTGATATTGTTCCTACTATCCAGGGAAGGAGCCGATGATATTATTGGCAATATCGCAGGGGGTGTACACCCTTCTATGATATTGTTCCTAGTATTCAGTGGGGGAGAGGATAACATTAATTCCAGTATCGCAGGAGGTGTACATCTTTGCTGTGATATAGTTCCTAATGTAAAGGGAAAATGGAATAATATTATTCCCAATATCACAAGAAATATATTGTCCCTATACATTGTTCCTAACATGGAGAGGGGTACAGACTGATATTATTCCCAATATTGCAGGGAGTGTACACACCCTTTTTGATATTGTTCCTAATACCCAGCAGGAAAGAGACTGATATTACTCCCAATATCGCAGTGGGTGTACAC
>NW_020257072.1:0-1026 GCF_003255815.1 Theropithecus gelada
TGTGCATGTAGCATTTTGAATTCCAACCATCAATGCATGATAGTCCTTGATTTCCCACATTCGTATTGCCATTTATCATTATGAGAATTGTGTGTTTTCACCATGCTAATAGGCAAGTAATGGTATCTAATTTTTATTTAAATGCACGTGTTCCTAATAAATATATTTTTGGTAAGATGCCTCTCCTGATAGTTGGTTAATTTTTAATTGCATTTCTTTTGATGAGTTGTAAGTTTACCTGCATACTGGCTATAAAAGTGATTTAACGAATTAAAAGAATTCATTTAACAAATATGTGACTTGGAATTATTTTATCAAAGTCTGTGGCTATCTTTTACTCCCTTATCAGTGGTCATTGCAGAAAAAATGTGTGTGTGTGTGTTTGCACACATTTAGATTAAAAAAATTAAAAATTAATTCATCCATAGATAATGTCTTTGGCATTATATCTGAAATCTCATTATAAAATACACTAATAGTGATTATTTTTTTCCATGTCTCTAATCTCAGGACACAATCAACTCACGAGTGTTTAAGCTTCACCTACTTGATTGGAGGACTCTCCACCTGAGATATTTGGAAGACTTCTGTAAGGAGATGTGTTCTTCTTGCCATTATTTCTCTATTTAGTCATCCATTAATATCCGTATTGGTGTATGGATGTCTATTTCATTCTCTGAAGAAGATCCATGCTACAGTATTCATTTTATTGTTCAAATCATCACAGTTTTATTAGGTGCTGGGAGCTCATTTATTTTGGATCCTGCATCCTTACAGCACACCTCATCCTTTTGTTTTTGAACACTTCCCTGTGTCCTGGCATTACAATACATTCTAAGCACGTTTTCTATATTACCTTTTTCGGACATAGAATCAGTCATTTTTCTAAAGACTGCTTGTTTCTGATATTAAAGAATAGTATTAAAATAAAAAATTGTGATACTGGGTGTGTGTGTTGTTAATGTGGTATAGGTACACCTAGGACCTTTCAACCAACTGACCTAGTAAATGGGCATGTTTATATGA
>NW_020257073.1:0-1194 GCF_003255815.1 Theropithecus gelada
CTAAGACAGTTCTTCTGGAATTGGCAGAGTGATATTTGGAAACCCTTAGAGGGCTAAGGTGAAAAAGGAAATATCCTCAGATGAAATCTGGAAGGAAGCTTTCGGAGAAACTGCTGAGTGTTCCGTTAATTCAACTCACAGAGTTACATCTGTATTTCGTGGATATCTTTGCTAGCCTTATTTCTGTGGAATCTGAGGACAGATATTTCGGATCCCTTTGAAGAATATAGGGCCAAAGGAAATATCCTCCGATAACAAAGAGAAAGATGCTTTCTGAGAAACTTCTTTGTGTTCTGTGAAATCATCTCACAGAGTTACAGCTTTCCCCTCCAGAAGTCTTTCGCTAAGACAGTTCTTGTGGAATTGGCAAAGAAATATTTGGAAGCCCATAGAGGGCTATGTTGAAAAAGGAAATATCCTCAGATGAAATCTGGAAAGAAGCTTTCTTAAGAACTGCTGAGGGTTCTGTTAATTCATCTCACAGTGTTACATGTGCGTTTCGTGGATACATTTGCTAGCCTTATTTCTGTGGAATCTGAGAACAGATATTTCGGATCCCTTTCAAGACTGTAGGGCCAGAGGAAATATCCTCCGATAACAAAGAGAAAGAAGGTTTCTGGGAAACTTCTTTGTGTTCTGTGAAATCATCTCACAGAGTTACAGCTTTCCCCACAAGAGGCCTTTCGCTAAGACAGTTCTTCTGGAATTGGCAGAGTGATATTTGGAAACCCTTAGAGGGCTAAGGTGAAAAAGGAAATATCCTCAGATGAAATCTGGAAGGAAGCTTTCGGAGAAACTGCTGAGTGTTCCGTTAATTCAACTCACAGAGTTACATCTGTATTTCGTGGATATCTTTGCTAGCCTTATTTCTGTGGAATCTGAGGACAGATATTTCGGATCCCTTTGAAGAATATAGGGCCAAAGGAAATATCCTCCGATAACAAAGAGAAAGATGCTTTCTGAGAAACTTCTTTGTGTTCTGTGAAATCATCTCACAGAGTTACAGCTTTCCCCTCCAGAAGTCTTTCGCTAAGACAGTTCTTGTGGAATTGGCAAAGAAATATTTGGAAGCCCATAGAGGGCTATGTTGAAAAAGGAAATATCCTCAGATGAAATCTGGAAAGAAGCTTTCTTAAGAACTGCTGAGGGTTCTGTTAATTCATCTCACAGTGTTACATGTGCGTTTCGTGGATA
>NW_020257074.1:0-1026 GCF_003255815.1 Theropithecus gelada
AACACATCCTTTAATGAAGTTTAACTCTCTGGGGACATGAGTTACATAGTAACATGTTTTGGGTATTGTCTCTTTCACATTCTAAGTATCAACACCAAAGAAGTTCTTGAGTTCCTTGTTAAGTTGAAAAGCAATTTACAAAGCATAAAAGCCCCAATATTAAAGGATACAATTCAGTCTTTTTAGCATATTCTCAAAGCTGTACAACAACCAACCACTACTATGTAATTCCGGGACTTTTTCACTACTGGCCAAGGAAACCTTGAACCCATTAAAGAGTCAGCACCTGCTCCTTCCTTCCGCCAGCCCGTGGCAGTCGCCAGCTGACTTCCGTTTCTCTGGATTTGCCCATTCTGGACACCTGTTGTGAGAAGAATCGTACAGTGCGTGACCTTTGGCGTGACCTTCGGTGCTGGCATCTTTCACGTCCAAGGTGAGTGGAATCTCACAGTGCGTGACCTTTGGCGCAGGCATCTTTCACGTCCAAGGCTCATTTGGGTTGGAGCAAACGTTCTTTTGTTCCTTTTTAACGGCTGAGTGAGATTCCATTGTGCATACGTTGTCTTTATCCATTCATCTGTTGACAGACACCTGGGCTGTTTCTACTATTAGGAATAACGCTGCTATGAAGATTCTTACGTAAGATTTTTTGGTAAAAATACTTTCAATTTTCTTGGGCATATGCCTAGGAGTGAAATTCCTGGGTCGTACGGTGATTCTATGCTTAACTTTTCTGAGGAATTAACTGCCAGACTTTTCCAAAGCAACTGTACCATTTTACTTCCCCTCCCACTAGCAATATATCAAGATTTCAGTTTTCCCAAATTCACCAACATGTCACTGTCCAATACTGGAGTTTTACCCGTCCCGGTGGTTGTGAAGTGGTATCTCACACTGGTTTTGATTCCATTTCTAAGATGACGAATTCTGTTAAGCATCTCATGTGCTTTTTAAGGCATTCATATGTCTTTCTTTGGAGAATGTCTATTCAAATTCTTTGTCCATTTTTAATTGGATTTTTATTAA
>NW_020257075.1:0-7044 GCF_003255815.1 Theropithecus gelada
TGATGCACACATTCATCTAACAGAATCTAACAGAGATAAACCTCTCTTTTCTTTTAGCAAATTGGAAACACCATGTTGGTAGAATCTGCGATGGGATATTTGGGAGCACATTGAGGCCTGTGGTGAAAAATGAAATTCTCTCAGATAAAAACTAGAAAGAATCTTTCTGAGAAACTGCTTTGTGATGTGTGCATTTATCCCACAGACTTCATCTTTTCTATGCATTCAGAAGTTTGGAAACACTGTTTTTGTCCAGTCTACAAAAGGGCATTTTGTAGTTCATCAAGGCCAATGGTGAAAAAACGAATATCTCAGGATAAAAACCAGAAGGAAGCTATCTGAGAAACCACTTTATGATGTGTGCCTTCGTCTCCCAGAGTTAAACCTTTCCTTTCAGTTTGGAAACATTGATTTGTAGAATCTGCAAATGGATAATTGGGAGTGCATTCAGACCTATGGAGAAAAAGGAAATATCTTCAGACAAAAACTAGAAAGAAGTTTTCTGAGAAACTGCTTTGTGATATGTGTGTTAATCTCACAGAGTTCATCCTTTCTATGCATTCAGAAGTTTGATAACACAGTTTTTGTCAGATCTGTGAATGGATATTTGGGTACTCACTGAGGCCGAAGGTGAAAAAGTGAATATCCAAAATAAAAACCTGAAGGAAGCTATCTGAGAAACTATTTTGTGAGGTGTACATTCATCTCACATAGTTAAACCTTTCCTTTCATTTAGCAATTTGGAAACACTGTTTTTGTAGAATCTGTGAAGGAGTATTTGGAAGCACATTTAAGCCTATGGTGAAAAAGGAAATATCTTCAGATAAAAACTAGAAAGCAGTTTTCTGAGAAACTGCTCTTTGATGTGTGCATTCATCTCACAGAGTTAAAACTTTATTTTGATTCTGCCATTTGGAAACACTGTTGGGAGTTAATTGAGGTGAATGGTGCAAAAGGGAATATCCTAGGATGAAAAGTAGAAGGAAGCTGTCTGAGAAAAAACTTTGTGATGTGTGCATTCAACTTGCAGATTTAAACTTTTCTTTTCATTCAGCAGTTTGGAAACACTGTTTTTCTCCATTCAGTAAATGGATATTTGGGAGCTCCTTAATTTTGAAAAATCGAATATCCCAGGATAAAAACCAGAAGGAAGCTATCTGAGAAACCACATTGAGATGTGTGCATTCATTGTGGAGAGTTAAGCATTTCCTTTCATTCAGCTATTTGGAAACACTGATTTTGAATAATCTCCAAAGAGATCATTGGTAGCGCATTGAGACCTATGGTGAAAAAGAAATACCTGCAGATAGAAACTAGAAAGAGGTTACTGAGGAACTGCTTTGTGATGTGTGCATTCATTTCAAAGACATAAGACTTTCTTTGGATTCAGCGGTTTGAAAACAGTTTTTGTCCATTCTGCCAAAGGGTATTTGGTAGCTCATTGTGGTCAATGGCCAAAAAGCCAAGATCCCAGGATAAAAACTTGAAGGAAGCAATCTGAGAAACTGCTTTGTGATGTGTGCATTCATTTCAAAGAGATAAATAAGTCTTTTCATTCAGCAGATTTCAAACACTGCTTTTGTGGAATCTGTGAAAGGATATTTGGGAGCACATGGAAGAACACAGTTAAAAACAAAATATCTTCTGATTAAAATTAGAAAGGTGCTTTCTGAGTCACTGCATTGTGATGTGTGCATTCCTCTCATATAGCTAAACCTTTATGTGGATTCAGCAGTTCGGAAATACTGTTTTTATCCATTCTGTGAATGGACATTTCAGAGCTCATTGAGGCCTAGGGTGAAAAAGCAAATATCTCAGGATAAAAAGTAGAAGGAAGCTATCTGAGAAATCACTTTGTTATGTGTGTGCATTCATCTCATAGACTTAAACCTTTTTTTTCATTCAGCAGTTAGGAAATGCTGTTTTTGTGGAATCTGTGATGGAATATTTAGGAGGGCATTGATGCCTATAGTGAAAAAAAGTTATTCTAAGATACAAAGTAGAAGGAAGCTTTCTGAGAAACTGCTTTGTGATGTAGGTATTCGTCTCACAGAGTTAACTTTGTTTGGATTCTGCAATTTGGAATCCCTGTATTTGTCCATTTGTCAAATGGATATTTGGGAGCTCATTGAGGCCAAAGGTGAAAAAGTGAACATCCCATGATAAAAGCTAGAAGGATGCTATTTGAGAAACTGCTTTGTTATGTGTGCATTAATCTCACAGTGTTAAACCTTTCTTTTCATTCAGCAGTTTGGAAATACTGTTTTTGTAGAATCTGCAAAGTGATATTTTGGAGGGTATTGAGGCCTATGGTGAAAAAGAAAGTATCTTCAGATAAAACCTAGAAAAAAGCTTTCAGAGAAACTGCTTTGTGATGTTTGCATTCATCTCACAGAGTTAAACTTTTCTTTGGATTCAGCAGTTTGGAAACACTGCTTATGTCCATTCTGTGAATGGACATTTGGGAGTTCATTGAGGCCCATGGTGAAAAAGTGAATATCCCATGATAAAAACTAGAAGGAAGCCATCTGAGAAATCGCTTTGTGGTGTATGCATTCATCTCCCAGTGTTAAACCTTTCTTTTCTCACAGCAGTTTGGAAATACTGCTTTTGTAGAATCTGCAAATGGATGTTTGGGAACACATTAAAGCCTATGGTGGAAAAGGAAATATCTTAATATAAAAACTAGAAAGAAACTTCCTGAGAAACTGATTTGTGATGTATGCATTCATCTCACTGTGTTAAACTCTTCTTTGGATTCAGCGGTTTGGAAACACTTTATTGGTCCATTCTGCGAATTGACTTTTGGGATCACATTGAGAACAAAGGCGAAAAAGTGAATATCCCAGGATAAAAACTAAAAGGAAGCTATCTGAGAAACTGCTTTTTGATGTGTGAATTCATTTCGCAGAGGTAAACCTTTATTTTCATTGAGCAAGCTGGAAATACTGTTTTGTTAGAAACTGCGAAGGGATATTTGAAAGCACATTGTATCCTATGGTGAAAAAGAAAATACTTTCAAATAAAAAGTAGAAAGAAGCTTTCTGAGAAACTACTTTCTGATGTCTGGATTGATCTCACATAGTTAAAACTTTCTTTTGATTCTGCAATTTGGAAACACAGTTTTTGTCCATTTGGTGAATGGACATTTGGGAGTTCATTGAGGCCAATAGTGAAAAAGTCAATATCCCAGGATTAAAAACTAGAAGGTAACTATCAGAGAAACTGCTTTGTGATGTGTGCATTCAGTTCCCATAATTTAAACTTTCTTTTCATTCAGCAGTTTAGAAACACCATTTTCTGGAATCTGTGAAGGAATATTTGGGAGTGCATTAAGGCCTATGGGGAAAAGGAAAATTTTCACATAAAACCTAGAAAGAAACTTTCTGAGAAAGTGCCTTGTAATCTGGGTATTCATCTCACAGTGTTAAACCTTTATTTGGATTCAGCATCTTGAAAATATTGTTTGGGTCTATTTGGTGAATGGACATTTGAGAGCTCATTGTGGCCCATGGAGAAAAAGAGGATATCCCAAGATAACAACTAGAAGGAAGTTATCTGAGAAACTGCTTTGTGATGTGTGCATTCATCTTGCAGAGTTAAACCTTTATTTTCTTTCAGCAGTTTGGAAACACTGTTTTTGTAGAATCTTTTAAGGGATACTTGTGAGCGAATTGAGGCCTATAGAGAAAAGAAAAATATCTTCAGATATAAACTAGAAAGAAGCTTTCTGAGAAACTGCTTTGCCATGCATGCGTTCATCTTACAGATTTAAAATTTTCTTGGATTCATCAATTTGCAAACACTGTTTTTGTAGAATCAACAAAGAGATATTTGGGAACACATTGAGGCTTATGGTGAAAAAGGATGCATATCTTCAGATAAAAACTAGAAAGAAGTTATCCGAGAAACAGCTTTGTGATGTGTGCATTCATCTTGCTGAGTTAAAACTTTCTTTTCATTCAGCAATTTGGAAACTCTGTTTTCATAGAATCTGAGAATGCATATTTGGGAGCTCATTGAGGCCAAAAGTGAAAAAGCACATAACCCAGGATAAAAATTAGAAGGAAGTTGTCTGTGAAACAGCTTAGTGATGTATTCATTCATTTCACAGGGTTAAAAATTTCTTTTCATTCAGGAGTTTGGAAACACTGCTTTATTGTAGAATCTGTGAAGGGATATTTGGGAACATGTTGAGGCCTATGGTGAAAAATAAAATTTATTCAGATTAGAAGTAGAAAGAAACTTTCTGAGAAACTGATTTGTGATGTGTGCATTCATCTCACTGAGTTAAACTTTTATTTAGAGTCAGCAGTTTGGAAACACTGTTTTTTTCCATTCTGCGAATGGATATTTGGGAGCTTATGAAGGCCAATGGCAAAAAAGCAAATGACCCAGAATAAAAATTAGAAGGAAATGATCTGAGAAACTGCTTTGTGATATGTGCATACATGTTGCTGAGTTAAGCCTTTCTTTTCATTCAGCAGTTTGGAAACAAACTGTTTTTATAGGATCTGTGAAGGGATATTTTGGAGCAAATTGAGGCCAATGATGAAAAAGGAAACATCTTCAGATTAAAACTAGAAGGAAGCCTTCTGAGAAACTGCTTTCTGATGTGTATTTCATCTCACAGAGGTAAATCTTTCTTTTGATTTAGCAGTTTGGAACAATTGTTTTTGTAGAATCTGCAAATGGACATTTCTTAAATATTTCTTTGGATTCAGCAGTTTGGCTACACTGCTTTTTGTCCATTCTGTGAATGGACATGGGGGAGGTCATTGAGGCCAATGGCAAAAAAGCAAATATCCCAGGATAAAAAATGAAGGAAACTATCTTACAAACCAGTTGGTGATGTTTGCGTTCATCTCTCAGAGTTAAATTTTCTTTTCATTCAGCAGTTTGGAATCACTGGTTTTGTATAATCTGCGAAGGGATATTAGGGAGAGAATTGAGGCCTATGCTGAAAAAGGAAATATCTTCAGATAAAAACTAGAAATAAGATTTCTGAGTAACTGCCTTGTGATGTGGGTATTAATCTCACAGATTTAAACCTTTCTTTGGATTCAGCAGTGTGTAAACACTGTTTTTCTCCATTCTGAGAATGGATATTTGGGAGCACTTTGAAGCCAAGTGTGAAAAAATGAACATCCCAGGAAAAACTAGAAGGAAGCTATCTGAGAAACCGCTATGTGATGTGTGCACTCATCTCACGCAGTTAAACTTTTCTTTTGATTCAGCAACTTGGAAACACTGTTTTTGTAGAATCTGTGAAGGTATTTTTGGGGGTGCATTGACCTTATGGTGAAAAAGAAAATATCTCACAGAGTTAAATATTTATTTGGATTCAGCAGTTTGGAAACACTGTCTTTGTCCATTCTGCGAATGGACATTTGGGAGCTCATTGAGTCCAATGGTGAAAAAGCAAATATCCCAGGATAAAAAGTAGAAGGATGCTATCTGTGAAACTGCTTTGTAATGTGTTCATTCACCTCACAGAGTTAAATATTTATTTTCATTCAGCAGTTCAGAAACACTGTTTTATTGTAGAAACAGTGAAGGGCTATTTGTAGTGCATTGTTTTCTATGGTGGAAGAGAAAATATGTTCAGATAAGAAGTAGAAAGAAGCTTTCTGAGAAAGTGCTTTTTGCTGTGCACATTCATCTCACAGAGATAAACGTTTATTTGGATTCAGCAGTTTGGAAACAGTTTTTGCCCTTTTTGTCAGTGGACATTTGGAAGCTCATTGAGGCCAATGGCCAAAAAGTAAATATCCAAGGATGAAAACTAGAAGGAAGTCATCTCAGAAACTGTTTTGTGATGAGTGCATTTGTCTCACTGAATTAAACCTTTCTTTTCATTCAGCAGCTTGGAAACACTGTTTTTGTAGAATCTGAGTATGGTCATTTGGAAGCTCATTGAGACCAATGGGGAAAAAGCAAATATTCCATGATAAAAGTAGAGGGAAGTTATCTGAGAAACCACATTGTGATGTGTGCATACATCTAGCAGAGTTAAAATTTTCTTTTCATTCAGCAGTTTGGAAAAATTGTTTTTGTAGAATCTGCAAAGGGATATTTGGGAGTACTTTGACATCTATGGTGAAAAAGAAAATAATCAGATACACACTAGAAAGATGCTTTTTGAGAAATTGCTTTGTGATGTGTGCATTCATCTCACTGAGTTAAACTTTCCTTTGCATTCAACAGTTTGGAAACACTTTATTTGTCCATTCCGGGAAAGGCCATTTGGGAGTTCCTTGAGACCAATGGTGAAAAAGTGAATATCCCAGGATAAAAACTAGAAGGAAGCTTCCTGAGAAACCACTTTGTGATGTGTGCATTCATCTCCCAGAGATAAACCTTTCTTTTCATTCAGGAGTTTGGAAACACTGTTTTTGTAGAAACTGTGAAGGGATATTAGGGAGTCAATTGAGGCCTATGGTGAAAAAGGATATATATTCAGATAAAAACTAGAAAGAAGCATTCTGAAAAACAGCTTTGTGAGGTAATTATTTATCTCACAGATTTAAACTTTTCTTTGGATTCAGCAGTTTGGATACACCGTTTTTGCCCATTCTGTTAATGGACATTTGGCAGCTCATTGAGGCCTATGACGAAAAAGCGAATATCCCAGGATAAAAACTAGAAGGAAGCTTTCTGGGAAACCACTTTGTGATGTGTGCATTCATCTCGCAGAGTTAAACCTGTCTTTTCATTCAGTAGCTGGGAAGCACTGTTTTCATAGAATCTGGGAAGGAATATTCCATTTTTGAAGAATCTACAAAGCAATATTGGGGAGTGCATTGAGTCCTATTGTGAAAAACAATATATCTTCAGATAAGAACTAGAAAGAAGCTCTCTGAGAAACTACTTTGTGATGTTTGCATTCAACTCACAGAGCTAAATCTTTCTTGGGTTCAGCAGTTTGGAAACACTGTTTTTGTTCACTCTGAAAATGGACATTTAGGAGCTCATTGAAGACAATGGTGAAAAAGCAAATATCCCAGGATAAAAAGTGGAAGGAAGCTATCTGAGAAACGACTT
>NW_020257076.1:0-1026 GCF_003255815.1 Theropithecus gelada
GAGAGAGAGAGAGAGAGATGAAGAGAGAGAGAGAGATGAAGAGACAGAGATGAAGAGAGACAGAGTGAGACAGAGATTCTTTTTTTGCTACTCTACGCCAAACTCTTCGTGGTGTAATTGCACATAAGCTCCCAGCAGGACCCAGACGGCCCCTGTTGGAGGCTACTTTTGGTGTAACCAAACTCTATCTAAAACTCTTAACCATACCTCCATCACCCAGTCCCTTTGCGTTCCGGTATCTTCAGTGCCTAGCTTAACCCTATATAGCGAAGGAGAATTGTCTGAACTAGCTTCCCAGTTCAGCTCCAGCAATAACATCCAAAAGCGGGCTGTTTTTCTTCCCTTAATTATCGGGGTTTCCCTAGCTTCAACAATTTAACACCCCCTTAACCCCCGGACCACTGGTATGGCTACTGCCTGTAGTACAGCAGATGCTTCTATTCCTAATTCCCATACTAATCCTCTGCCTTATGTTATGTCTTGCTCCCATTCTAATAAAATTTTTCTGAGCCAAGGTCCAAGAGATCACCCGAGTCACCTTCAACCAAATGCTCCTGCATCCCTACACCCAACTGCCAACCTCAGACCCTAACTACGCCCCTTAACAGCAGGAAGCAGCCAGACAGACCACGGCGCCCTAAATTCTTATAATCAATAAGAGGTTGGACTGTTTGGGTGAAGGAAAAGGGACAAGATGGAGGAAGGTGAACAAGATGGAGCAGTCCCTGTTTCCGGGTTCTTCATCACAGATTTTCCCGCGCCCGGGAAAAGAACCAAATCAACTGAGCATGCGCAGAATGACGTCAAGCCGGGGACACCGAAATTCAAGAAGCCACTCCTACATACACGCCCCAAACTCCTCCCCTTCCAGCTCCCAGGCATAAAAGTCCGCCGCCAGCAGGAGCCAGCGTGACTTCTTCGGCCCTGCATTTGTGGACCGGAGAACATCACCCAAGAGCGCCGGCGCGACTTCCCTGGCCCCCCCACACCTAAGGACCAGAGAACCTCGTCCGAGAGTGTATGCAT
>NW_020257077.1:0-1025 GCF_003255815.1 Theropithecus gelada
TCTACAGCCTCCAGAAGTGTGAGAAATAAATGTTTGTTGTTTAAGCCACCTAGTCTATGGTATTTTTATTATAGCAGCCTGAACTAAGACATCACTGATGTAGGGCAGCTAAGGGTACTTTCCCCACCTCCTGAATTCCTTTCAGTATAATCCAGAAGTCAGATATGTATATTAATTATTTGTCTATTAGTTAAATGAAACCGTATTGACTCTAAAGCACTTTCCAAATGTGAGGATTTAGTAATATTAAGTGTTTGCAAAGTACATAAAAGTATCAGGTGAAATATCCCACAAGGCACAGTTGGCTACAGATATAATTCCATAAAGGAGCCTTTTTGGGGATGGCTTATATGATAAAAGGTTGAGTTTAGATAAAACGAAGTCAGTGGTTTGTGCTTTAATGTGAACTCAACTGCTCAGTTCTATCAAAGTGTGGGGAATTATAGAATAGTGTTAGGGCCTCCCAGGTTGGCCATTGGTAGGGTGACCATGTTGCCCACATTGGGCCACTTTCCACAGTGAAAGGGGAGCTATTAATACTTATGTTGGGACAAGGGCAAACTGGGCTCAGCTTGAGCAAACCACTAGCCATGGACACGCTATGCATGAGCTAGTCATTTTGCCACTTTGAATTTACTTGCTGATCTATACAATTCAGTTGTCTACCTTAGTATTCCTGCCCCATAATCACAAAGGGTGGAAATTAAAGGACAGAAAGAAGATAATTAGGCAGAATTTACGATATCCTCCTGAGAACTTGGATTAAAAATTAAAAGAATTAAGATATTAATTTTGCCAGAATCAACTTAAGATTTTAGGCAAGGCAAATGAAACTTTCTGAGGCTCAGTTTTCTCATCTGCTAAATGAAATCTCAGAATCATAAGCTTTTCAAGTTGAAAGGAATTTTGAAGTTCATCTAGTTTGCCCACTTGAAAAAATCAGTTTTCTGTACAACATCTGACAAGCAGTTGTTCAATTTGTTTGTTTGTATTACTTCCAATGATAGGGAGTTCTCCACCTCAAG
>NW_020257078.1:0-1025 GCF_003255815.1 Theropithecus gelada
CAATTTGCCAATTCCACAAGAACTGTCTTAGCGAAAGGCTTCTTTAGCAGAAAGCTGTAACTCTGTGAGATGATTTCACAGAACACAAAGAAGTTTCTCAGAAAGCTTCTTTCTCTTTGTTATCGGAGGATATTTCCTTTGGCAATATAGTCTTCAAAGGGATCCGAAATATCTGTTCTCAGATTCCACAGAAATAAGTCTAGCAAAGAGATCCACGAAATACAGATTGAACTCTTTGAGATGAATTAACAGAACACTAACCAGTTTCTAAGGAAGCTTCTTTCCAGGTTTCATATGAGGATATTTACTTTCTCACCATAGCCCTCTATGGGCTTCCAAATATCATTTTGCCAATTGCACAAGAACTGTCCTAGCGAAAGGTTTCTTTAGCGGAAAGCTGTAACTCTGTGACATGATTTCACAGAACACAAAGAAGTTTCTTAGAAATCTTCTTTCTCTTTGTTATTGGAGGATATTTCATTTGGCCCTATAGTCTTCAAAGAGATCCGAATGATCTGTTCTTAGATTCCACAGAAATAAGTCTAGCAAAGAGATCCACGAAATACAGTTGTAACACTGTGAGATGAATTAAGAGAACACTAAGCAGTTTCTCAGAAAGCTTCTTTAGAGATTTCATAGGAGGATATTTCCTTTTTCAGCATAGCCCTCTATGGGCTACCAAATATCACTTTGCCAATTCCGCAAGAACTGTCTTAGCGAAAGGCTTCTTGAGCGGAAAACTGTAACTCTGTGAGATGATTTCACAGAACACAAAGAAGTTTCTCAGAAAGCTTCTTTCTCTTTGTTATCAGAGGATATTTCCTTTCACCCTATAGTCTTCAAAGGGATCCGAAATATCTGTTCTCAGATTCCACAGAAATAAGGCTAGCAAAGGGATCCACGAAATACAGATGGAACTCTGTGAGATGAATTAACAGAACACTAAGCAGTTTCTCAGAAAGCTTCTTTATAGATTTCATCGGAGGATATTTCCTTTTTCACCATAGCCCTCTATGGGCTTCCAG
>NW_020257079.1:0-1025 GCF_003255815.1 Theropithecus gelada
TGTTATCGGAGGATATTTCCTTTGGCCCTCTAGTCTTCAAAGGGATCCGAAATATCTGTTCTCAGATTCCACATAAATAAGAGTAGCAAAGACATCCACGAAATACAGATGTAACTCTGTGAGGTGAATTAACATAACACTCAGCAGTTTTTCAGAAAGCTTCTTTCAATATTTCATTGAGGATATTTCCTTTTTCACCATAGCCCACTACGGGCTTCCAAATATCACTTTGCCAATTCCACAAGAACTGTCTTGGGGAAAGGCCTCTTGAGGGGAAAGCTGTAATTCTGTGAGATGATTTCACAGAACACAAAGAAGTTTCTCAGAAAGCTTCTTTCTCTTTGTTATCGGAGAATATTTCCTGTGGCCCTATATTCTTCAAAGGGATCCGAAATATCTGTTCTCAGAATCCACAGAAATAAGGCTATCACAGAGATCCACGAAATACACATGTAACTCTGGGAGATGAGTTAACAGAACACTCAACAGTTTCTCAGAAAGCTTCTTTCCAGATTTCATCTGAGGATATTTTCTTTTTCACCGTAGCCCTCTATGGGCTTCCAAATATCACTTTGCCAATTCAACAAGAACTGTCTTGGCGAAAAGCTTCTTGAGGGGAAAGCTGTAACTCTGTGAGATGATTTCACAGAACAGAAAGAATTTTCTCAGAAAGCTTCTTTCTCTTTGTTATCGGAGGATATTTCCTTTGGCCCTATAGTCTTCAAAGGGACCCGAAATATCTGTTCTCAGATTCCACAGAAATAAGGCTAGCAAAAAGATCCACGAAATACAGATGTAACTCTGTGAGATGAATTATCAGAACGCGCAGCAGTTTGTCAGAAAGGTTCTTTCCAGATTTCATTTCAGGATATTTCCTTTTTCACCATAGCCCTCTATGGGCTTCCAAATATCACTTTGCCAATTCCACAAGAACTGTCTTAGCGAAAGGCTTCTGGAGGGGAAAGCTGTAACTCTCTGAGGTGATTTCACAGAACACAAAGAAGTTTCTCAGAAAGCTTCTTTCT
>NW_020257080.1:0-1025 GCF_003255815.1 Theropithecus gelada
TCACAGAGTTACAGCTTTCCCCTCAAGAAGCCTTTCACTAAGACAGTCCTTGTGGAATTGGCAAAGTGATATTTGGAAGCCCATAGAGGGCTACCGTGAAAAAGGAAATATTCTCAGATGAAATATGGAAAGAAGCTTTCTGAGAAACTGCTTAGTGTTCTGTTAACTCATCTCACAGAGTTACATCTGTATTTCTTGGATCTCTTTGGTAGCCTTATTTCTGTGGAATCTGAGAACAGATATTTCGGGTCCCTCTGAAGACTACTGGGCCAAAGGAAATATCCTCCGATAACAAATAGAAAGAAGCTTTCTGAGAAACTTCTTTGTGTTCTGTGAAATCATGTCACAGAGTTACAGCTTTCCCCCCAAGAAGCCTTTCGCTAAGAGAGTTCTTGTGGAATTGGCAAAGTGATATTTGGAAGCCCATAGTGGGCTAATGTGAAAAAGGAAATAGCCTCAGATGAAATCTGGAAAGAAGATTTCTGAGAAACTGCTCTGTGATATGTGACTTCCACTCAGAGAGATACATCTGTATTTCGTGGATCTCTTTGCTAGCCTTATTTCTGTGTAATCTGAGAACAGATATTTCTTATCCCTTTGAAGACTATAGGGCCAAAGGAAACATCCTCCGATAACAAAGAGAAAGAAGCTTTCTTGGAAACTTCTTTGTGTTCTGTGAAATCATCTCACAGAGTTACAGCTTTCTCCTCCAGAAGCCTCTCGCTAAGACAGTTCTTGTGGAATTGGCAAAGTGATATTTGGAGGCCCATAGAGGGTAGGGTGAAAAAGGAAATATCCTCCGATGAAATCTGGAAAGAAGATATCTGAGAAACTGCTCTGTGATGTGTGACTTCCACTCACAGAGTTACATCTGCATTTCTTGCATCTCTTTACTAGCCTTATTTCTGTGGAATCTGAAAAGAGATATTTCGGATCCCTTTGAAGACTATAGGGCCAAAGGAAACATCCTGCGATAATAAAGAGAAAGAAGCTTTCTGAGAAACTTCTTTGTGTTCTGTGAAATG
>NW_020257081.1:0-1025 GCF_003255815.1 Theropithecus gelada
AAGAAGTTTCTCAGAAATCTTCTTTCTGTTTCTTATCGGAGGATATTTCCTTTGGCCCTATAGTCTTCAAAATGATCCGAAATATCTGTTCTCAGATTCCACAGAAAGAAGGCTAGCAAAGACATCCACGAAATACAGATGTAAGTCTGTGAGTAGAAGTCACACATCACAGAGCAGTTTCTCAGAAAGCTTCCTTGAAGATTTCATCACAGGATATTTCCTTTTTCACGATAGACCTCTATGGGCTTCCAAATATCACTTTGCCAATTCCACAAGAACTATCTTAGCGAAAGGCTTCTTGAGGGGAAAGCTGTAACTCTGTGAGATGATTTCGCAGAACACAAAGAAGTTTCTCAGAAAGCTTCTTTCTCTTTGTTATAAGGAAGATATTTCCTTTCACCCTATAGTCTTCAAAGGGATCCGAAATATCTGTTCTCAGATTCCAGAGAAAGAAGGCTAGCAAAGAGATCGACGAAATACAGATGTAACTCTCTGAGTGGAAGTCACACATCACAGAGCAGTTTCTCAGAAAGCTTCCTTCCAGATTTCATCTGAGGATATTTCCTTTTTCACCATAGACCTCTACGGGCTTCCAAATATCACTTTGCCAATTCCACAAGGACTGTCTTAGCGAAAGGCTTCTTGAGGGGAAAGCGTAAACTCTCTGAGATGATTTCACAGAACACAAAGAAGTTTCTCTGAAAGCTTCTTTCTCTTTGTTTTCGGAGGATATTTCCTTTGGCTCTATAGTCTTCAAAGGGATCCGAAATATCTATTCTCAGATTCCACCGAGAGAAGGCTAGCAAAGAGATCCACGAAACACAGAGGTAACTCTGTGAGATGAATTAACAGAACACTACGCAGTTTTCAGAAAGCTTCTTTCCAGATTTCATCTGAGGATATTTCTTTTTCACCATAGCCCTCCATGGGCTTCCAAATATCACTTTGCCAATTCCACAAGAACTGTCTTAGCGAAAGTGTTCTTGAGGGGAAAGCTGTAACTGTGTGAGATGATTTCACAGAAC
>NW_020257082.1:0-1025 GCF_003255815.1 Theropithecus gelada
TCTCTTTGCTAGCCTTCTTTCTGTGGAATCTGAAAACAGACATTTCGGATCTCTTTGAAGACTATAGGGCCTAAGGAAATATCCTCCGATAACAAAGAGAAAGAAGCTTTCTGAGAAACTTCTTTGTGTTCTGTGAAATCAGCTCACAGTGTTACAGCTTTCCCCTGAAGAAGCCTTTCGATAAGACAATTCTTGTGGAATTGGCAAAGTGATATTTGGAAGCCCAAACGGAGCTGTGGTGAAAAAGGAAATATCCTCGGATGAAATCTGGAGAGAAGCTTTCTGAGAAACTTCTTAGTGTTTTTTTAATTCATCTCACAGTGTTACATCTGTATTTCGTCGATCTCTTTGCTAGCCTTATTTCTGTGGAATCTGAGAACAGATATTTCGGATCCCTTTGAAGACTATAGGGGCAAAGGAAATATCCTCCGATAACAAAGAGATAGAAGCTTTCTGTGAAACTTCTTTGTGTTCTGTGAAATCATCTCAGAGTTGCAGCTTTCCCTTCAAGAAACCTCGTGCTAAGACAGTTCTTGTGGAATTGGCAAAGTGATATTTGGAAGGCCATAGAGGGCTATGGTGAAAAAGGAAATATCCTCAGATGAAATCTGGAAAGAAGCTTTCTGAGAACTGCTTACTGTTCCGTTAATTCATCTTACAGAGTTACATCTGTATTTCGTAGATCTCTTTGCTTGACTTATTTCTGTGGCATCTCAGAACAGATATTTCGGATCCCTTTGAAGACTATAAGGCCAAAGGAAATATCCTCCGATATCAAAGAGAAAGAAGCTTTCTGAGAAACTTCTTTGTGTTCTGTGAAATGATCTCACAGAGTTACAGCTTACCACTCAAAAAGCCTTTCGCTAAGACAGTTCTTGTGGAATTTGCAAAGTGATATTTGGAAGCCCATAGAGTGCTATGGTGGAAAAGGAAATATCCTCCGATGAAATCTGGAAAGAAGCTTTCTGAGAAACTGCTTAGTGTTCTGTTAATTCATCTCACAGATTTACATCTGTATTTCGTGG
>NW_020257083.1:0-1025 GCF_003255815.1 Theropithecus gelada
GTTTTATAAACATTAAAGAATTTAAGCATTTTAAATGACAAGTATTGAAAATATATCCAAAGTGATGCAACTATTTAGATACTTCCTTCCTTACTCTCCAAATACATAGAAAGTATGATATATAATGTAATGTATTATAGTTTCTAAACCTGCTCCTGTATGTGAAGAAGAGGGAAATACAGTATCTTTATATGAAGAAATTCCATACTTTTTATCATGTAGTAAATATCTGCTTTCCAAAAATATACCCTATGTCACCAGTAACCAGTTTTTGTTTTATTAATAGATTACATGTTCTAAGATTTCAGGACAGTAGTAGTCCCCACTTATCCATGGAGAATATGTTCCAAGACCCTCTGTGGATGCCTGAAACCATGGATAGTACTGAAAGCTATATATAACTGTACTATGATTTTTCTTATACATACCTATGATAAAGTTTATAGATTAGCCACAGAAAGAATTAACATTATTTAATATAAAATTTACCAATTATAACAATGTACTCCAATAAAAGTTATGTGAATATGGTCCCTCTCTCTTAACATTTTTTTTCTTTCTTTCTTTTTTGAAATGGAATCTTGCTCTGTCACCCAGGCTGGAGTGCAGTGGTGCGATCTCAGCTCACTGCAACCTTCACCTCCTGGGCTCAGGTGAATCTCCTGCCTCAGTCTCTTGAGTACCTGGGACTATAGGCTGGTGCCAACACGCATGGCTAATTTTTTGTACTTTTAGTGGAGATGCGGTTTCACCATGTTAGCCAGGATGGTCTCGATCTCCTGACCTCATGATCCGCCCGCCTTGGCCTCCCAAAGTGCTGGGAGTAAGTGGGTGTGAGCCACCATGCCTGGCCTCTCTTAACATTTTCTATTGTACTATAGATCTTAGCAACCTCAGTGTATATATATTTTTTTCTTTCCCCATTTAGAATTTTGACCTTTTCACTTTAAGGAAGCACTTTACAACTTCTTTTTGACATATCCAAATTGCTGCACATCACTGCTCTTGCACTTATGAAATACAAT
>NW_020257084.1:0-1025 GCF_003255815.1 Theropithecus gelada
CCCCTCCTCTGCAGTGGATTTGGCTCTCAGCACTCCCAGGCTGGGAGCTGGATGCCCTGCCCTGGCAGCATGACTCAGACTGCACAACAGGTACGGCGTGCCCAGGATGACATTCCTAGGCCTCTGGTGGCCTCAGAGTACAGCCCCACACACAACCCCCCTCACAGCTCTCTGTCCTTACACCATAAACCATGAGCTCTCTGACGATTCCAGACAGCACCCACGTCTGCCAGCTTGGGCACAGAGCCTGTTCCAAGAGCCCCCAGGCTCAGCCATGGAGGCCAGGGTGCTTTGAGGCCATGGGGGCAGCCCTGGTACCTGCGTCCAGCCAGGACGCTCTGCACCTGCAGCCAGGAGTTGTCCACGGGCCCCCAGGGTCATGTTGATGTCGCTGATCTGTTTTTTTTGGCAATATTAAGTTTATCCCTGTCTTTTTGTCTTGAAAGTCCATCTTTTTTTTTCTTTAATTGAAAGTCTATGTTCTTAAATTTTGATTTTCTTGTTTTAAACAAACTTCCTCCTCATTCTTTGAGTGTGTGGTTTGTTTTGGGGTTTGTTGTTGTTGTTGTTGTTGTTTTCTTGAAACGGAGTCTCGCTCTGTCACCTAGGTAGGAGTAGAGACAGGGTTTCACTATGTTGACCACGCTGGTCTTGAACGCCTGGCCTCAAGTGATCCACTTGCCTTGGCCTCCCAAAATGCTGGGACTACAGGTGTGAGCCACTGCACCTAACAGTAGTTGAGGGCCACGCTGTTGTCTTAGAGTTAAGTGAGGAGACCCTGCATTGGTTTGGTAGTCATGGGGATGGAAGGAGGAATGAAATGTGAAAGCTCATTGGCAGCAGAATCAAAATGTCTTGGTCTTTGTAGTCAACTATTAAGTGAGGAGAAGGAATTATTGGCTGACTTAGAAGAAGTAAAAAATGTGAAATATCAATAAAACACAAAGCTCATTATTTCAGTCAGGGTAAAGCTTCAGTACTGTGTGATTCTAGATAGATTATTGAGCAGTTTTGTTCCATGTATT
>NW_020257085.1:0-1025 GCF_003255815.1 Theropithecus gelada
CCTGAGACAGGATATTTGGGAACGGTTTAAAGAATATGCTGAAAAAGGAATACCCTCTGATAAAAACCAGAAGGAAACTTTCTGTGAAACTGTTCTAGGTCACGTAATTTGCATTATCACAGTTAAGCTTCTGTGTGCATTGAGCAGTATTCTAACACTGTTTTAGGTGAGACAGCTAAGGGATACTTGGGAGCGCCCTGAGGCTTACGGTGAAGACGGAAATATCTTCTGATAGGTACTGGAGAGATGATTTACGAGGAACTCCTTCGTGACGTGTGCATTCCACTCGTCAGAGTGTTGATACTGCGTCATAGACGGATTGATACTCGTCATACACAGATTCGCGAAGGGACGTTCGGAGACACATTCAGGCCTGTGTGGAAACAGGAAATATCTTCTGATAAATACTGGGGTGCAGCTTTCCGAGAGTCTGCTTTGTGATGTGTGCATTACACTCAGGGAATTATACCTTTTTCTCATAAGGCAGTGATTGAACACTCTTCCTGTAAAACTGAAAAAGTGATATTTTGCAGCGCGTTGAAGACTATACTGGAAAGTGAAATATCTGGAAATAAAACCCAGAAAGAGGCATTCGAAGAAACTGCTCTCTGACGAGTCCATTCATTTCAGAGAGTGAAAGCTTCCAGTACGTTGCCCAGTTTGGAAACTCTGTCTTTGAGGAATCTGAGAAGGGATATTAAGTGGCGCCCGGAGGCTTCCAGTGAGAAAGGAAACGTCTTCGCATGAAAACTGGTGAGAAGCTTTCGGAGCAACTGCTTTGAGCTGTGTGTATTCATCTCATAGAATTGAATCATTCTTTGGATTCAGCAGTTTGAAATCACTGTTTCTGTGGAACCTGAGAAAGGACACTTGGGAGCGCTCTTAAGAACATGGTGAAAAAGACATAACCACCAAAAAAAACCAGAAGGAAGCTTTCTGTGAAACTGCACTACGTCACGTGCATTCCACTCAAACATTTAAGCTTCTTTTTTCATTGGACAGTGCTCTAACACTGTTTTAGGTTA
>NW_020257086.1:0-372 GCF_003255815.1 Theropithecus gelada
CTTTGTTATGGGAGGATATTTCATTTGGCCCTATAGTCTTCAAAGGGATCCGAAATATCTGTTCTCAGATTCCACAGAAATAAGGCTAGGAAAGAGATACACGAAATACAGATGTAACTCTGTGAGATGAATTAACAGAACACTAAGCAGTTTCTCAGAAATTTCTTTCCAGATTTCATCTGAGGATATTTCCTTTCTCACCGTAGCCCTCTATGGGCTTCCAAAGGTCACTTTGCCAATTCCACAAGAACTGTCTAAGGGAAAGGCTTCTTGAGGGGTAAGCTGTATCTCTGTGAGATGATTTCACAGAACAAAAAGAAGTGTCTCTGAAAGCTTCTTTCTCTTTGTTATCGGAGGATATTTCCTTTGGCC
>NW_020257086.1:472-1025 GCF_003255815.1 Theropithecus gelada
GGATCTCTTTGTTATCGGAGGATATTTCCTTTGGCCCTATAGTCTTCAAAGGGATCCGAAATATCTGTTCTCAGATTCCACAGAAATAAGGCTAGCAAAGAGATCCACGAAACGGAGATGTAACTCTGTGGGATGAATTAACAGATCACTAAGCAGTTTTTCAGAAAGCTTTTCTCCAGTTTTCATCTGAGGATACCTCCATTTTCACCATAGCCCTCGATGGGCTTCCAAATAGCACTTTGCCAATTCCACAAAAACTGTCTTAGCGAAAGGCTTCTTGAGTGAAAAGCTGTAACTCTGTGAGAAGATGTCACAGAACACAAAGAAGTTTCTCAGAAAGTTTCTTTGCAGATTTCATCTGAGGATATTTCCTTTTTCACCATAGCCCTCTATGGGCTTCCAAATATCACTTTGCCAATTCCACAAGAACTGTCTTAGCGAAAGGCTTCTTGAGGGCAAAGCTGTAACTCTGTGAGATGATTTCACAGAACACAAAGAAGCTTCCTGAGAAACTTCTTTGTGTTCTGTGAAATCATCTCACAGAGTTACAGCT
>NW_020257087.1:0-505 GCF_003255815.1 Theropithecus gelada
TGAGGATATTTCCTTTTTCACCATAGCCCTCTATGGGTTTCCGAATATCACTTTGCCAATTCCACAAGAACTGACTTAGAGACAGGCTTCTTGAGGGGAAAGCTGTAACTCTGTGAGATGATTTCACAGAACACAAAGTACTTTCTCAGAAAGCTTCTTTCTCTTTGTTTTCGGAGGATATTTCCTTTGGCCCTATAGTATTCAAAGGGATCTGAAATGTCTGTTCTCAGATTCCACAGAAATAATGCTAGCAAAGAGATCCATGAAATACAGATGTAACTCTGTCAGTGGAAGTCACACATCACAGAGCAGTTTCTCAGAAAGCTTCTTTGCAGATTTTATCAGAGGATATTTCCTTTTTCAACATAGCCCTCTATGGGCTTCCAAATATCACTTTGCCAATTCCACAAGAACAGACTTAGAGAAAGGCTTCTTGAGGGGAAAGCTGTAACTCTGTGAGATGATTTCACAGAACACAAAGAAGTTTCTCAGAAAGCTTCTTTCT
>NW_020257087.1:530-1025 GCF_003255815.1 Theropithecus gelada
TGTCTTTGTTATCGGAGGATATTTCCTTTGGCCCTATAGTCTTCAAAGGGATCCGAAATATCTGTTCTCAGATACCACAGAAATAAGGCTAGCAAAGGGATCCACGAAATACAGATGTAACTCTGAGAGTGGAAGTCACACATCACAGAGCAGTTTCTCAGAAATGTTCTTTCCAGATTTCATCTGTGGATATTTCCTTTTTCACCATAGCCCTCTATGGGCTTCCAAATATCACTTTGCCAATTCCACAAGAAGTGTCTTAGCGAAAGGTTTCCTGAGGGGAAAGCTGTAACTCTGTGAGATGACTTCACAGAACACAAAGAAGTTTCAGAGGAAGATTCTTACTGTTTGTTATCGGAGGATATATCCTTTGGCCCTATAGTCTTCAAAGGGATCCGAAATATCTGTTCTCAGATTCCACAGAAAAGAGGCTAGCAAAGAGTTCCAGGAAATACAGATGTAACTCTGTGAGATGAATTAACAGAACACTAAGCA
>NW_020257088.1:0-1025 GCF_003255815.1 Theropithecus gelada
TCTGTGGAATCTGAGAACAGATATTTCGGATCCCTTTGAAGACTATAGGGCCAAAGACATATCCTTCGATAACAAAGAGAAAGAAACTCTCTTATAAACTTCTTTGTGTTCTGTGAAATCATCTCACAGAGTTACAGCTTTCCCCTCAAGAATCCTTTCGCTAAGACAGTTCTTGTGGAATTGGCAAATTGATATTTGGAAGCCCATAGAGGGCTATGGTGAAAAAGGAAATATCCTCAGATGAAATCTGGACAGAAGCTTTCTGAGAAACTGCTCTGTGATGCGTGACTTCTACTCACAGAGTTACATCTGCATTTCGTGGATCTCTTTGCTAGCCTTATTTCTGTGGAATCTGACAACAGATATTTCGGATCCCTTTGAACGCTATAGGGCCAAAGGAAATATCCTCCGATCACAAAGAGAGTGAAGTTTTCTGAGAAACTTCTTTGTGTTCTGTGAAATCATCTCACAGAGTTACAGATTACTCCTCAAGAATCCTTTCGCCTAAACAGTTCTTGTGGAATTGGCAAAATGATATTTGGAAGCCCATAGAGGGCTATAGTGAAAAAGGAAATATCTTCAAATGAAATATGGAAAGAAGCTTTCTGAGAAACTGCTTAGTGTTCTCTTAATTCATCTCACAGAGTTACATCTGTATTTCGTGGATCTCTTTGCTAGCCTTATTTCTGTGGAATCTGTGAACTGATATTACGGATTCCTTTGAAGAATATAGGGCCAAAGGAAATATCCTCCGATAACAAAGAGAAAGAAGGTTTCCGAGAAACTTCTCTGTGTTCCGTGAAATCATCTCACAGAGTTACAGCTTTCCCCTCAAAAAGCCTTTGGCTAAGACAGTTCTTGTGGAATTGGCAAAGTGATATTTGGAAGCCCCTAGATGGCTATGGTGAAAAAGGAAATATCCTCAGATGAAATCTGGAAAGAAGCTTTCTGACAAACTGCTCTGTGATGTTTGACTTCTACTCTCAGAGTTACATCTGTATTTCGTGGATCTCTTTGCTAGCCTT
>NW_020257089.1:0-1025 GCF_003255815.1 Theropithecus gelada
GCAAGCGGCTCCGGCAGCACAGACCTCAAGCGGCTCCGGCAGCACAGATCACAAGCGCGCACCGGTAGCCCGGGTCAGAGTTAGCTGCTTGGATCGCGATCGCGCTCGGGCAGCCCAGATCAGAGATAGCCGCTGCCCGCCAAACCGGGGCAGTTCAGATTGCAAGCGCGCACCGGAAGCCCGGGTCAGAGTTAGCCACTCGGATCGCGATCGCGCACCGGCAGCTCGGATCGCAAGCGCACACTGGAAGCCCAGGTCAGAGTTAGCCGCTCGGATCGCAAGCGCGCACCGGAAGCCCGGGTCAGAGTTAGCCGCTCGGATCGCGATCGTGCTCCGGCAGCTCGGATCGCAAGTGCGCACCGGAAGCCCGGGTCAGAGTTAGCCGCTCGGATCGCGATCGCGCTCCGGCAGCTTGGATCACAATCTAGATCAGACGAGAGCCAGGGGATGTCTCCCACCGGTCTCCGCTGGTTGTCCTATAGCGCGTCCGCCAGGACTGCGCCAGCTCCAGTTTCAGACCTCGCAAGTCACAGATTCAGATTCAGAACAGACACAGACAGACAAACGGAGATGAGCCGGCTCACCTATCAGTAGATCGATCTTAATAGATCCATTGACCAGGGGTCTGGTGGGCTTGGGGAATCCCGGATGAGCCCCCAGATGTTATGCCCAGACTGTTTGTTCCCCAAAGAAGACCACCAGAGTCCAGAGTCAAAGCCAAGCGGCAAGGATCTTTACTACAAGTTCGAACTTGGTCCCTCCATTCCACAGCATACAAGAGGGCCTCGAACAATGCGAGTGCTTGCTTTTTATAGCCCGATGTAAACAGGATATGTAAAGTTACAGGGGAACAAGGTAATTCTCTCGGTTACAGCATTACAATTGGTTAGCATTTTTTTTATTGGTTCCCGCTGCGTCCTTATCGGAGATTTCCCAGGTGATGTTTTTCTGAAGTTTGAAAGAAATATGGAGGAATGTGTTTGTGCTGGGCTCGTGCTGGGCTCAGGGAGTTGGGAGATATATGG
>NW_020257090.1:0-1025 GCF_003255815.1 Theropithecus gelada
TTCACATTCTTTCTTTCTTTGAATATTTTTTTCCCAGTGGCCAATATCTGATTCTGTTGTATTATGGCTAAAAGGTAGGCATGGAACAAAATAAAGACAAGAAGTCTTTGGAAGAAGTGATCCAGTCACAATGAATCAATTTGCCATTGGAACATATTTTTACAAAGTCACTCTTTTGAAAATATTTAGTCATGAATTGAAACAGAGTCTGGTAGATTATTTTTTTTCCTGGTCTAAGGTGAACAGCATTTTAGATAATGAACCCAGGACACAACCGCAGCACAAGAAAAAAATATGATAAATAAGTTTACACATATGTGTTACCAACAGAAAACATGTAAAGAACATTTATTTTGATTTATATATCAGTCTGCATTGTTTAATTTTTTTGTGTCATAAATGCTCTTATTTAAAAAACAGGACTAGTTAACAGTGTCAATTACTAGCAATTCATGGTATAAATAAACAAGGAAGTGTTCAAAAAATATAACAATGTTTTAAATATAGTTATATTTTATAGCAGTTTTTGACTTACACAGAAATTGCAAAAAAGAAAAATTGCAGAGATTTTCCTTGTAGCTTCAACCTACTTTCCTCTCTTATTAACATCTTCTGTCAGTGTGTCTCACATGGCTTATTAATATCTTACATAATGTGTCACCGTTAATGAACAAATACTGATAGAGTATTATTAACTAAAATTCATATTTCATTTGGATTCCCTTAGTTCCATCTTACCCTGACCCATCCAGGATCCCGCATGGCATGTAATCATCACGTAGGCGGCTCCTGGATGTGACAGCGTGTCCAGCTTTCCATCTCATGATGACCTTGACAGTATTGAGGAGGATTGGTCAGGAATTTTGTAGAATGTCCCCCATTGTGACTAAACATGGAATTTTTCTTATAATTAGACTGGGGTTATGGGTCTGGAAGAAGTAGATCACAGAAGTGAAGTGCTACTCTTGTCACTTCATTTTCTCAAGGTGAACTGTCGCCTTTGATGTTCACTTGGATTGTTCGGC
>NW_020257091.1:0-1025 GCF_003255815.1 Theropithecus gelada
TCACCATAGACCTCTATGGGCTTCCAAATATCAGTTTGCCAATTCCACAAAAACTGTCTTAGCGAAAGGCTTCTTGAGGGGAAAGCTGTAACTCTGTGAGATGATATCACAGAACACAAAGAAGTTTCTCAGAAAGCTTCTTTCTCTTTGTTATCGCAGGAGATTTCCTTTGGCCCTATAGTCTTCAAAGGGATCCGAAACATCTCTTCTCAGATTCCATAGAAATAAGGCTAGCAAGGAAATTCACAAAATACAGACGTAACTCTGTGAGATGAATTAACAGAACACTAAGCAGTTTCTCAGAAAGCTTCTTTCCAGATTTCATCTGAGGATATTTCCTTTTTCACCATGGCCCTCTATGGGCTTCCAAATATCACTTTGCCAATTCCACAAGAACTGTCTTAGCGAAAGGGTTCTTGTGGGGAAAGCTGTAACTCTGTCAGATGATTTCACAGAACACAAAGAAGTTTCTCAGAAAGCTTCTTTCTCTTGGTTATCGGAGGATATTTCCTTTGGCCCTATAGTCTTCAAAGGGATCCGAAATATCAGTTCTCAGATTCCACAGAAATAAGGCTAGCAAAGAGATCCACGAAACACAGATGTAACTCTGTGAGATGAATTAACAGAACACTAAGCAGCTTTTCAGAAAGCTTCTTTCCAGATTTCATCTGAGGATATTTCGTTTTTCACGGTAGCCCTCTATGGGCTTCCAAATATCACTTTGCTAATTCCACAAGAACTGTCTTAGCGAAAGGCTTCTTGAGGGGAAAGCTGTAAGTCTGTGAGACGATTTCACAGAACACAAAGAAGTTTCTCAGAAAGCTTCTTTCTCTTTGTTTTGGGAGGATATTTCCTTTGGCCCTAGAGTCTTCAAAGGGATGGGAAATATGTGTTCTCAGATTCCACAGAAATAAGGCTAGCAAAGAGATCCACGAAATACAGATGTAACTCTGTGAGTGGAAGTCACTCATTACAGAGCAGTTTCTCAGAAAGCTTCTTTCCAGGTCATCTGAGGATATTTCCTT
>NW_020257092.1:0-1025 GCF_003255815.1 Theropithecus gelada
AACTAAGTTTATTCATTCATTTATTTAACTCCCCAGCCTGTATCCCCCAAACACTCCCTGAGAATAGAAAGGGTATATTAAAGCCACAAGATTTTAAAAATAACACTGTTCATTGATTTTATTTAAATTACAAAATAATTGTATACAGTAAAGGTCTATTAAGTACAACATGGGACAGGCACAGTGCCTCAGAGTCCCAGTCCTCCCAGTTCTGAAATGAGGGTGGTGAGAACACCTGCTGCAGTCATGCGGCTTAACCGAGATGCTGTAAAGGGGAATTTAAAGCAGGGATGGTTGTACAGATGCTAGCCATTACTAAACAAGGGAAGTGATCGTTGTGTAACAATGATTTAGCCAGGCGCGGTGGCTCAAGCCTGTAATTCCAGCACTTTGGAAGGCCGAAGACGGGCGGATCACGAGGTCAGGAGATCAAGACCATCCTGGCTAACACGGTGAAACCCCGTCTCTACTAAAAAATACAAAAAACTGGCCGGGCGAGGTAGCGGGCGCCTGTAGTCCCAGCTACTCGGGAGGCTAAGGCAGGAGAATGGCGTGAACCCGGGAGGCGGAGCTTGCAGTGAGCTGAGATCCCGCCACTACACTCCAGCCTGGGCGACACAGCGAGACTCCGTCTCAAAAACAAACAAACAAACAAAACACAATGATTTAGATTATATTTTTAGATGTCCTCAGTGTAGGAAAGTGGAGATGGAGGAGGCTGTAAGATTCAGAGGAGGGAGGAGGCATCTCCATGGAAAGAGCTTCCCTCTCCTGCCCCACCCAGAAATGCCAGCAGGGAGGAAGAAGACAAATCCCTAAAATAGGTGTTGTTTGTTTTGGGCATGGAATGAAATTAAAAATCTTCCCTCTAGATTGTCACTTCCTTACACCCAGGAACTAAACACGTACCTCATCTTAATAACACTGCACACTGCCTAGCACTGCCTTAGACACACTGGTGCTCAACAAATGCTTGAATGGATAACAACTAAGTTTATTCATTCATTTATTTAACTCCCCAGCCT
>NW_020257093.1:0-1024 GCF_003255815.1 Theropithecus gelada
CAACATCGCCCTCTATGGGCTTCCAAATATCACTTTGCGAATTCCACAAGAACTGTCTTAGCGAAAGACTTCTTGAATGGAAATCTGTAAATCTGTTAGATGATTTCACAGAACACAAAGAAGTTTATGAGAAAGCTTCTTTCTCTCTGTTTAGGGGGATATTTCCTATGGCCCTATAGTCTTCAAAGGGATCCGAAATATCTGTTCTCAGATTCCAGAGAAATAAGGCTAGCAAAGAGATCCACCAAACACAGATGTAACTTGAGTGAAAGCCACACATCACAAAGCATTTTCTCAGAAAGGTTCTTTCCAGTTTTTCTCTGATGATATTGCCTTTTTCACCATAGCCCTCTATGGGCTTCCAAATATCACTTTGCGAATTCCACAAGAACAGGCTTTGCGAGGGGCTTCTTAAGGGGAAAGCTGCAATTCTGTGAGATGATTTCACAGAACACCAAGCAGTTTCTCAGAAAGCTACTTTCCAGATTTCATCGGAGGATATTTCCTTTTCCACCATAGCCCTCTATGGGCTTCCAAATATCACTTCGCAAATCCACAAGAACTATCTTATGGAATGGCTTCCTGAGGGGAAAGCTGTAGCTCTGAGAGATGATTTCACAGAACACAAAGAAGTTTCTCAGAAAGCTTCTTTCTCTTTGTTATCGGAGGATATTTCCTTTGGCCCTATACTCTTCAAAGGGATCCGAAATATCTGTTCTCAGATTCCATAGAAATAAGCCTAGAAAAGAGAACCACGAAATACAGATGTACCTCTGTGAGTGGAAGTCACACAAAACAAGGCAGTTTCGCAGAAAGTTTCTTTCCACTTTTTCTGTGAGGATATTGCCTTTTTCACCATAGCACTCTATGGGCTTCCAAATATCACTTTGCGAATTCCACAGAACAGGCTTAGCGAGCGGCTTCTTGAGGGGAAAGCTGTAAGTCTTTGAGAAGATTTCACAGAACACTAAGCAGTTTCTCAGAAAGCTTCTTTCCAGATTTCATCTGAGGATATTTCCTTTTT
>NW_020257094.1:0-1024 GCF_003255815.1 Theropithecus gelada
GGAATCTGAGAACAGATATTTCGGATCCCTTTGAAGACTATAGGGCCAAAGGAAATATCCTCCGATAACAAAGAGAAAGAAGCTTTCTGAGAAACCACTTTGAGTTCCGTGAAATCATCTCACAGAGTTACAGCTTTCTACTCAAGAAGCCTTTCGCTAACACAGTTCTTGTGGAATTGGCAAAGTGATATTTGGAAGCCCATAGAGGGCTATGGTGAAACAGGAAATATCCTCAGAGGAAATCTGGAAAGAAGCTTTCTGAGAAACTGCTTAGTGTTCCGTTAATTCATCTAACAGTGTTACATCTGTATTTCGTGGATCTCTTTGCTAGCCTTATTTCTGTGGAATCTGAGAACAGATATTTCAGATTCCTTTGGAGACTATAGGGCCAAAGGAAATATGCTCCGATAACAGAGAGAATGAAGCTTTCTGAGAAATTTCTTTGTATTCTGTGAAATCATCTCACAGAGTTACAGCTTTCCCCTCAAGAAGCCTTTCCTTAAGACAGTTCTTGTGGAATTGGCAAAGTGATATTTGGAAGCCCATAGAGGGCTATGGTGAAAAAGGAAATATCCTCAGATGAAATCTGGAAAGAAGCTTTCTGAGAAACTGCTCTGTGATGTGTGACTTCCACTCACAGAGTTACATCTGTATTTCGTGGATCTATTTGCTAGCCTTATTTCTGTGGAATCTGAGAACAGATATTTCGGATCCCTTTGTAGACTCTAGGGCCAAAGGAAATATCCTCCGATAACAAGGAGAAAGAAGCGTTCTGAGAAACTTCTTTGTGTACTGTGAAATCATCTCACAGAGTTACAGTTTTCCCCTCAAGAAGCCTTTCGATAAGACAGTTCTTGTGGAATTGGCAAAGTGATATTTGGAAGCCCATAGAGGGCTATGGTGAAAAAGGAAATATCCTCAGATGAAATCTGGAAAGAAGGTTTCTGAGAAACTGCTGTGTGACGTGTGACTTCCAGTCACAGAGTTACATCTGTATTTCGCGGATCTCTTTTCTAGCGTTATT
>NW_020257095.1:0-1024 GCF_003255815.1 Theropithecus gelada
TGCAGTGATGTATACGATGTCAGAGCTAGAAAATAGCTTAGATGAGACTTGGATTCAGCGCTGGGCGAGCCCGTCCCCTCCCACCCCGCCACGCCTCGTCCTGCCGTCTCCGCCCCCTGCCCCTCTGCCCCGTCCCTTCAGTCCCCCGCCCCTCCGCCCCGCCCCGTCCCCTCCGCCCCGCCCCGTCCCCTCCGCCCCGCACCCCCCCCTCCCGAGGCATGCAGCAGTGCGCCTGGCCTCCGGGGCTGGATGTCTGAGGACTGCGCTTGGATCTCCGTGGCCGGTGACTGAAGTCGTCAGTTTACCGCTTGTAAGGAACTTAGCGATCACTGGGAACGTGGAAGTAGATTCTCCTTTCCGCCGTCCCTCCGTCCCTTGGGCTGCTGCTAATCCGCCCGCCGGCCTCCAGGACCCTGGGCTGGCTGACCACTCGCACCCGTCTCGCCGCCCCAGGGCCCGCTACGCGCCCGGCATAATGGGAAAAAAATCACCACGGAAAGGTCCAACCCCTCACCATGCAGAGGGGAAGATTGTCCGCACGTGTGAGGACCTTTACGCCCCTTGGGGTTTCACCCCCGCTTCGCTGGCTCCAAGAGCCTGGGTCGGGGCCTTCTCCTGTGGGGGCCTCTCGGCCGCAAACACACAGGCCCGAGCCCCGGCGAGCCCGCGGACCTCCCACCGGCCGTGCATAGGCTGCACTTCTGCGCCCCAGCACTGCGCCTGCGGGACCACCTGGGTCACTTTTCCTTTCGGATGACGTCCCTGTACTTCGTGGCTGCAGGCTCCTCAAGCCCCACGTCTGTGCGGGGACGAGCAAAGCAGCAGAATATCCGTGCTACATCTTTCTGGAGCACCCATTTTACTACCAGATTTGGAAGGAACGAAGTTAAGTAATTTCCAAGGCAAGTAATTAAAATTTTACGGTGAAAAGGCTGGAAACTCTTCTGTTGGTAATAACTGTCAAGACATATCTGTGTCTGAAATGTCAGACTTTCTCTGAGAAAAAAACTGAGAACTTGTTTCC
>NW_020257096.1:0-1024 GCF_003255815.1 Theropithecus gelada
GGAACAGATGTCACCTGAGTTAACCAGAAAAACACGAGCAGTTAAACATAGACAAAATAGCCTGTGAAATGGTGATCTTCGACACACTGAGAAAACTGGCTTTTCTGCCTGAAATTAGATGATGCCGGGAAGCCAGTATTTCAGAGCTGGAGAGAACAGAACCATCCTGTCCAAGTCCCTTATCCTACAAACAAGGAAAGTAAGACCTAAAGAAGGCCGATGAGAATGTGTGTGTGTATATGTATATTTTTGAGTGCTTATTACTGGCTAGGTATTTTCCATTTTTTTATTTTTTAAATTTTTTTTTTCTTTTTTGGCTAGGCATTTTCTAATCATGCCACATAGAATCCTGTGAGGGAGGTATTCTCATCCTCATTTACAGATGAAACAACTGAGGCTCAGGGTAATGAAACAAGCTGCCCAAATCAGAGCCAGGATTCACCCTGGTGTCTGCCCTTCCCACGGTACTGTGCTGCACCTAAGTAACACTGCACCCTTTCCAATGCCTGCTGAGTGCCTCCTGCTTTTGTGTACTGCACCTCAGTAACACAGCACCCCTTCCAACATCGGCGGTGTGCCTCCTGTTTCTGTGCATATAATCTCCTGTAGTGCGAAGCACGGGTCTGCAGGAGGGGCAATGCTGGGGTGGGCTAGCCGGCGACAGCGGGGAGAGTTCAGGATCAGTGTTTGCTTCTCCTAGTTTTGGATGGATTCTCGGTGGTAGCTGGAAGCACAAAGCTGGGGCTTCCAGAACAGCTGGAGGGGCTGGGAGGATAGAAATGCCCCCCAAAAAGATGAAAGACTCCCCACACCTGGGGCAGGGTGGAAGATCTTCTCCTACCTTAGGCAAGCCTCCTGGTAAGTGTCCATACTCTTTGGTATGAAAGAAACTGTCTTCTCTTCCAGTCAGGCCAGCCGGCCCAGGCCTCTCCCGCAATCACATACCACGTCCCTGTGATCACCACACCACTTGCCACCCCCTCCGTCCAGGTGCCACGAGTCACCTGGCCAAGCACACACAGCA
>NW_020257097.1:0-1024 GCF_003255815.1 Theropithecus gelada
CTACCATCGTCATACAAGTGCTTGACAGTGTGTGTCGGTACAAAAGTGCTCAGTGACCCACACATTTGTTCCTGTTGGTGCTGGAGCTGTGGGTGGGGGGAAGGGGGCGGGCCTGGGGAGGTCTCGCTCTGCAAACATTTACTGCCTCATTTAACGACCACAGGACTGCCGGACTGCCGTCACTCGCTGCCTCGCCAAACACTGAGTAGTTCTCACTTGTTTTTATTCATCTTTCTTAAATGTCCATAGAGCTCATATGTGTCTCAATGTTTTAACACTGTAAGTGTTTTGGGTCTTTCTTTAGAAGTTTGGCAATATTTTTATGACCAGAAACATGCTGTGGGAACTTAATTTTTGTTTCCATCGTGCAAGGAAAATAAATCTCAGGACCCCAAACTCACTAAGCCAAAGGGAAAAGTCAAGCTGGGAACTGCCTCAGGCAAACCTGCCTCCCATTTTATTCCTAAATAAGGTGGCTACGAAGAGAAAAAAGCTACATACAGACCTCCCTCACAGTTCGTCCACAAGGAAATGCCTCGTGGGCCTCAAGATCTCTACCCGGAAAGACTTCTGCTCAATTTCACCCTGGCAATGCAGTTGCCAGCTGATCTTCCCAGGGGTGGGACAGGGCGTCATCCCTCAGCTCACCTGAGACAAATACCTATATGATTTCTTCCTCTGCCCTGTGTAAAATGCAGCTTCACTGAGCCACACTAAGGAGTAAGTCACTATTCTTCTACTCCCACTCACAAGTCAATTGTGTATTCACCGAAAGGCTTATGAAAGACTCAAAACAATGCAATCCTTTGTCTCTTTTCCACCGATGACCTGGAAGTCCCCCATCTTTGTGTTTTCCTCCCTTTCCAGATGGAACTCTGTCTCTGAAAAACAAACAAACAAACAAAATGTGGTTTTGAGACATTTGTATATGGGAGTCTTCTTGCACATCAGATGTCAGACCCTTGCCTGAGACGGCCGTGGGGCCACCAAGGAGATGGTGGCCCTCATGCTGCCACAGTCTCAC
>NW_020257098.1:0-1024 GCF_003255815.1 Theropithecus gelada
CTGTGATTACTGCTACGGGGGAAACAGTCTAAGTTTGGTATTTTTTTTGTCTGTTTTTGTTTTTTCAATTGATAAAACAGCCAGAGTAAAGTTCACACATCTTGAATGTGCAACTGAAAAAAGTTTATGTGTAATTCATTGTCTGGATGGAATGATAGAGTATTTCACATTCCCTTGTGCTTCCCTCATAGACAATCTCTGTCGGTTTTCACCCCTCCCACCCAGCAAAAGTAACTGTCTTTCTGACATCTACACAATGATTTAGGTTTTCCTGTCCTGAACTTTACATAAATAGCACTAAGGGTATTTTTTATCTTTTTAGCCTTGGTATTGTTCCTTATTATTTCGAGGCCTTCATTTCTTCCAGTGGAACCAAGGTCCTGTCTGATGTCGTTTCCTGGTATTCTGAAGGATTTTCTCTCAAATGTCTTAAAAGACATAGCTGCTACGAATGAATCTAATTTGTTCATTAAAGAATTTTTTTTGTTTTTTTTTTCTTTAGATTCAAAGGATATTTTCACTAGATGTAGATTTCCTGGTTGCCTTTTTTTTCCCTTTCAGCATTTAAATATGTCATTTCACTGCTTCTATCCACTATTGGTCTTGACGAAAACTTAGCCAATGGCTATGTTGTTTCTCTGTATATAGTGTCTGCTTTCATTCTTGATGCAATGAAGATTTTCTCTTTGTCTTTCAAGAATTTAATATAATGAGTTCAGTTATAAATTTCTATTGATTATCTAAAAGGATTTTACTGAATTTTTTCATCTAAGAATTTTTTTAATTAATTTTAAAAAGTTTTCATCATTATTTCTCCAAATACTTTTTCAGTCACTTTCTCTGTCTCTCCTTCTTTGTGACTCTCATTATACATTTGTTGGTATCTTTTACTCTGAGCTCTAAATCCCTGAAATCTTCTACCATTTTTTCTAAACGTTTTCTTTAGACTCAATAATTTCTCTTCCTCTATTTTCAAATTAACTGATTGTTCTGCCATCTCCAATTGCAATTAGACCTAGCTAAT
>NW_020257099.1:0-1024 GCF_003255815.1 Theropithecus gelada
CCCTCAAGAAGCCTTTCGCTAAGACAGTTCTTGTGGAATTGGCAAAGTGATATTTGGAAGCCCATAGATGGCTATGGTGAAAAAGGAAATATCCTCCTATGAAATCTATAAAAAGAAGCTTTCTGAGAAAGTGCTTAGTGTTCTGTTAATTCATCTCACAGAGTTACATCTGTATGTCGTGGATCTCTTTGCTAGCCTATTTCTGTGGAATCTGAGAACAGATATTTCGGATCCCTTTGAAGACTATAAGGCGAAGGAAATATCCTCCGATAACAAAGAGAAAGAAGCTTTCTCAGAAACTTCTTTGTGTTCTGTGAAACCATGTGACAGAGTTACAGCTTTCTGCTAAAGAAGCCTTTCACTAAGACAGTTCTTGTGGAATTGGCAAAGTGATATTGGGAAGCCCATAGATGGCTATGGTGAAAAAGGTAATATCCTCAGATGAAATCTGGAAAGAAGCTTTCTGAGAAACTTCTTAGTGTTCTGTTAATTCAACTCACAGAGTTACATCTGTATTTCGTGGATCTCGTTGCTAGCCTTATTTCTGTGGAATCTGAGAACAGATATTTCGGATCCCTATGAAGACTATAGGGCCAAAGGAAATATCCTCCGGTAACAAAGACACAGAAGCTTTCTGAGGAACTTCTTTGTTTTCTGTGAAATCATCTCACCCAGTTACAGCTCTCCGCTAAAGAAGCCTTTCACTAAGACAGTTCTTGTGGAATTTTCAAAGTGATATTTGGAAGCCCATAGAGGGCTATTGTGAAAAAGGAAATATCCGCAGATGAAATCTGGAAAGAAGCTGTCTGAGAAACTGCTTAGTGTTCTGTTAATTCATCTCACAGAGTTACATCGGTATTTCGTGGATCTCTATGCTAGCCTTATTTCTGGGGAATCTGAGAACAGATATTTCGGATCCCTTCGACGACTATAGGTCCAAAGGAAATATCCTCCTATAACAAAGAGACAGAAGCTTTCTGAGAAACTTCTTTGTGTTCTGTGAAATCATCTCACAGAGATACAG